>NC_092233.1:18111423-18161423 GCF_036320965.1 Panulirus ornatus | reverse complement strand
TTCCCTCAGTGAACCACTGGAGTTTTTGAGAATATGTTTCAAATAAAAACGACAGGGGTACGATTGTTGGGTCGTATACAGAGGAGTTTTGCGCACCGTGGTGGATAAAACTATGTGGGGACGTGCGCCTATTTAACAATTTCTTTGAGCGTGTAAAGAGAATGAGTCACACAGCGATCTTGTACACTGTCGAAGATTCACCTACTGAACATGTGGTGAAGAGATGTTTGAATAAAGTATAAGGTTAGTATGTACTTGACCCATCCCACGGAAGTAAAGATAATAAAGCGCAAATAGAAGTTATTTTTTTTTTTCATAGTGCGGTATTTCAGTCGTCAGCCGACCTGCTCCTTTACGCAGACAGCTCACACGTGTTTGAAGGGATCAGGGTTGTTCCCAAGAGTGGAGCTGGGTCGAAGATTTTGCCAGAGTGGAGGCAGAGTGGGAGCATCTGCCTGCTACTGCCGTCTTGCTACACTGCACAACACCCTCTACACCCACGCCCTCTCTCCACACTGCCTCCTTCTCCTCCTCCTCCTCCTCCTCCTCCTTCTGATAGCCTTCACCTGCTATTCCTGCCTCCCCATCACTCTACATCCTTTATTACCCTACACTCTACGCTCATGACTGCCCTACACTTGGCACCCATTTCTACCCTACAGTCTACACCCATTACTAACATACACACTTTACCATTACAACCATACACTCTCCATCCATTACCAACCTAACTATCTACCCATTATTACTCTACACTGTACACCCGTTACTAGCCTACTCTACTCTTCGCTCATAACTACCTGACACTCTACACCTCGTACTACCTTACACTCTCCATTCATTACTACCATACACTCTTCATCCATTACCACCTAATAGTCTGCATCCATTACTACCCTCTCCTCTATACTCATAACTACCCTACACTTTACACCCATTACCAACGAACAGTCTACATCCATTGCTACCCAACACTACCCTACACTCTGCACCCATTACTACCTTACACCCTGCACCCATAACTACCCCACACTTAGCACCCATTACTACTCTACACTTGGCACCCATTACTACCCTACACTCGGCGCTCATTGTTACCGTATATTTGAGTCATTACATTTCCTTATCATAACATTCTTTTCATACCACGTAGTGTTATGTTTGGTCCCTCGTGGCTGCTTCGTTATTGCCTGATGTGCAAGAGCTCATGAGTTCTGGTGTGAGAGAGGCTCCTTTCTTTACTATGCTGCCGCCATTCATACAAAATAGAAACTCAGAATACTATTGCCATCCTCCAGCAGATACCCTTATCATTGATCATCAGGTTTTCTGTACTCCCATGTACGCTTCCCTCAGTCTTTCATTCTGCCTGTAGTGAACATGGTGTAGTATGGAGCGGTTAAACTAAACGTAGAGGAAAGTGAGGGATTCCATTATTTCTCGCCCAAATCCAGCGTTTTGAGGGCGTTTAATTTTTGTTGTTGTTTTTGTGTTCATGTTTGTGGTGTGGGGAGTAAATGTCACGGTGCCCAGAATAGTCAGTGAGTGGGAGCGATTTGGTCGTTCAAGGTGACAAGTCAGGATGCGAGTTGCACTCTTGTCGTCATGGAGTTCTGAGGGAGACTTGAAGACACTCTGTTCGGAGTGGGCCACTGGTCCAATTCTGTAACGTAGTCCTGCAGGTTTGTTGTGGTTTCTGTGGTGTCAGGGTGTTGTGATTGTGAGGTCGTCCGTGCATGAGTGGACCTTCACCTTCGCCCTGTGGTCTGCAGGAGGTAATGAGAGGTCTTGCAGGAGGAGCGTTGGAGAAAGAGCTGCTCTTAGGGGGGGACGTCATTGCAGAGATTAAAGTTGTTTTCTATTGCTGAACTGACTCAGGCTTGGCGGTCGTTTTTTGTCATCCATGTTTACCGCATGGCGTCCTACCTACGTCTCTTCGTTGTATATCAACTGACTGTTATATTTCTCTCTTGTGTCTCCCCTGAGGGTGTGATTAGTACACGAAAATGCACTTAGGAACTTATCGTGTTTCATTTTCCCCTTGGGCTCATAGGAATATCTTGGTCACGCTCAAAATTGTGATCCTTTCCTATATATATATATATATATATATATATATATATATATATATATATATATATATATATATATATTGTAGTACATAACATACACACGTGTAGCACTGATTTGAATATACTCGCTGGAAAAATAAACACAGATACTCCAGCTTTCGACTGTATATCAATCCATATTCAAGAATCTTTGAAAATGGCTTGAAATACAGTCAAAAGTTTGGAGCCTCTGTGCTTTTATTTCTAGCGATTGGTTCCCAGTGAAGGTTGGTCTGCGGCATGAGTGTGTGATGTAATCCATGGTTGTTTGCTTTGTTTATGGTTT
This sequence comes from Panulirus ornatus, assembly GCF_036320965.1. Lineage (NCBI taxonomy): Eukaryota > Metazoa > Arthropoda > Malacostraca > Decapoda > Palinuridae > Panulirus > Panulirus ornatus. Next base: position 18,159,026 of record NC_092233.1, on the reverse strand, counting down.
GGATGGTTAGGGAGGTAAATCCAAGAGTTTTGGAGAGAAGGGCGAGTATGCAGTCTGTTGGAGATGAGAGGGCCTAAGAAGTGAGTCAGTTGTTGTTCGCCGATGATACAGCAGTAGTGGCTGATTCGAGTGAGAAAATTCAGAAGTTGGTAGCTGAGTTTGGAAAAGTGTGTGAAAGAAGAAAGTTGAGAGTAAATGTGAATTAGAGCAAGGTTATTAGGTTCGGCAGGGTTGTGGGACAACTTAGTTGGGATGTGAGTTTGAATGGGGAAAAACTGAGGAGGTGAAGTGTTTCTGATATCTGGGAGAGGACTTAGCAGCGAATGGAACCATGGAAGTGGAAGTGAGTCATAGGGTAGGAGAGGGGGCGAAGGTTCTGGGAGCGATGAAGAATGTGTGGAAAGAGAACGTTATCTCGGAGAGCGAAAATGGGCATGTTTGGAGGAATAGGAAATTCAACAATGTTATATGGTTGTGAGGCATGGGCTATAAATAGGGTTGTACGAAGGAGGGTGATTGTGCTGGAAATGAAAAGTTTGAGGACAATATGTGATGTGAGGTGGTTTGATCGACTAAGAAGTGAAAGGGATAAGAGAGATGTGTGGTAATAAAGAAAATAAAAGTGTGGCTGAGAGAGCAGAAGAGGGCGTGTTGAAATGATTTGGACATATGGAGAGAATGAGTGAGGAAAGGTTGCCAAAGAGGATATATGTGTCAGAGGTGGAGGGAACGAGGAGAAGCGGGAGACCAAATTGGAGGTGGAACGATGTAGTGAAAAAGATGATGAATGACTGGGGCATGAACATTCAGGTGGGTGAGAGGCGCGCAAGGAATAGAGTGAATTGGAGCGATGTGGTATACCGTGGTCGACGTGCTGTCGGTGGACTGAACCAGGACATGTGAAACGTTTGAGGTAAACCATGGAAAGGTCTGTGGGGCCTGGATGTGGATACGGAGCTGTGGTTTCAGTGCATTACACATGACAGCTAGAGACTGAGTGTGAACGAATTTGGCCTTTTTTTTGTCTGTTTTCCTGGCGCTACCTCTCTGACGCAGGGGGTGATGATGCTGTTTCCTGTTTGGCGGGGTGGCGCCAAGATGGATGAAGGCAAGCGCGAGTATGAAAATGTGCAGATGTATGTATGTATACGGCTGTGTATGTGTATGTATATGTATGTATACTGTATATGTATGTGTTAGTATATGTATATATGTGTGTTTATGAGTGGATGGGTTTTTCTTCGTCTGTTTCCTGGTGCTACCTCACTGACGCAGGAAACGGCGATCAAGCATAATGATAATAGAAATGATAGTGAATTTATATATATATATATATATATATATATATATATATATATATATATATATATATATATATATATATATATATATATATACGAATTGAGGGAGAGAGAAATGTAAAAATAGAATACAAAACATTATTATTGTTGTTCCACTGATGAAACATTTTTAACATGTTTTCTCTACCGGACAAATTTAACTGCCACTACAGGTGAAAGAGGAGCGGCTGATACGAAACAAATTGCATTAGAATCACAAACTTGTCAAACGTGTTCCAACCTCACCACGCGCCAGGGACACTGTATGTGGCTGATGGAAATATTTTTGCCAAAAGCAACGAGAAAAAAAAAGTATTTGCGTCACACTCGTTGAAGAATTAGTACTTTGGTGTCTAAAATCTTATATATATATATATATATATATATATATATATATATATATATATATATATATATATATATATATATAATGTGTGTGTAATCGTCTAAACGCACCACAATGGGAGTAGGAGGAGTAATCCTACACTCGTGGGTCTCCACTGAACCTACCCTTTTATTAAACTTGTGTATGCTATCTGTATTCATCAATGTCCCTCATTAAGTTTATTTCACTCATCCTCCGTTATTATACTGTATTAAGCGCTTCTTTACTTTTCCTTTTTTAAGTTTGATGCTAAATATAGTTTGATGCTAAATATGTCTTCAAAGGGGTCTGTCCCTGTTTCGTTCTAAGAAGTGTCCACTGCCTGTCGTTAATTTGGTTTAACTCAGAATTTGAAATTAGATCACTTCTTACTCTTCTCTCTACCACTGGTGGGCAAACTTAAGACCTCTAGTCTTTCCCTGTAACTCAGCTCCATTGATCTTGATACCTTCAGTGTCGCCCATCCTCTGTGCCTTCTTTATTTAGATCTTTGCATTTCTATAAGTGCGATGACCAAACTTGAGGAGCATGTTCTAGTTTTTACCTTATGTTAAAGATGTGGACAGCTGACTGGTTACCTCTTTATGAATAGACTTGAATGCGGTTCTGGTATTTACCAGCAGATAGTTGATCTTCATTGTTCTCAGATGGGACTTTGGCAACAGGTCAGGGACGATGTCAGCTCCCAGGTGTCTATCGCGCACAGATCACTGCAGATTAATTTCTTGTTAGATGATATTTACATCAAGGGTCTCTTTCGCCTTGATCCATCCTCATCTGCAGTATGATAAGGTGGTCATGTCTCTGTCTGCAGATACGCTAAGGAGATTGCCAGACGCACGACAACTAACCCCATACACAGTTGCCACTGATTCATCTGTTTCCTCGGCACAATAGAAACTGTTGGCTGCTGGAGTGATATATATATATATATATATATATATATATATATATATATATATATATATATATATATATATATATTCCAGAAAATGTTATCCTATGTTATCAATACGTATGTACTCTATGAAGCCGGGCATGTATGTCTTTTGTGTGTAAACACCTGAGGAGGGTGGCAAGCGCATCTCGGTAAACCCCACAAATATTTACTGATAATCCGCTGATTTCCTCAGTAGGTTAGAAACTGCTGGATTCTTGGGTGATATGTTACCAGGAAAATGTAGTATTGTTGAGCAGAAAGGTCGTTCCGGCAATATGGGAGGTATGAAGAGGAAAAATGATGGGGCGAATGGTAATACTTCTGAACAATTCCATTCCGCCGTTCTCTGGCATAAAACAAGGGTTTGTTGTTGTCGGAACCTCAGTTTAGTGCAGTTCCGAGTCCAAATGACAATGGCCAGATGGTATTTGGTAATGGTAAACTTTTAACAGAAAACGTTTTGGAAACCCCTAATTTTCAACCCGGCCTGTAGTTAACAGTAGTCCAATGTTTGAAGGTTCCTTATTGCCTGCCAGAACACTGCCAGCCACTCACATGTTTCTGTTATTAAACTTTACTTTGTATCATATTTTATTTTTGAAACACTTTCGTCTTTATTTTTTTCTTCTGTGTTGTGGGTCATCGGCCGTTTTCTTCATCTTCTCCTCGCCACAAGAAGAGTGTCCACTGCAGGTCCTTGTGTTCATCCCCTGCACACTGCCTCCCCTCCCACGTCATTCTTCTCATTGAAGAATATTACGTTCCCTCTATCACCGACGTCTCTCACCAATATACTCAATCCTCACTACAATCCTCCTCCCTCAGGAGTTCATCTTTCCATTGCTTTAAACACCTCTTTTGTACCCATTGTGTCTGCGTGGTTACTCTCGCATCGTTCAACCTCCTCCCGTTGTATATCTGTCACCCGGAGAGCGAGGCGGGAGACGCCTCTGAGAGATGAATGAATGTCAACACGCAAGATCACACTGTGGCTCCATGAATGAGACCAGCCATCGAGACGAATGAGACTTCTCTCTGTTTTTCTTTTCTTTTTTTTTTGAGACGAATGAGACGAGGGTGAATGATAATCGCCTTGACTTTTGTAGATCACTGTGAAAAGGTCAGAGCGACAGACAGACAGACAGAAGAAACAAGACAGACAGACAGAGACAGACAAGAGAGCGCACACACACACACCATGCAGCAAGAATGGCTGAGGTGCGACACGGCTGGAGGAACCCCTCCCTCCCTCAAGCAACAACTCCCTGCCACCAAATGAAGAATGACCCACTAATTCCTGCCATTGTCGAGCCGGAGTTTTTATTGGAAAAGTTATCTCGGGAGACGTGGGTCAGGCAACTCCGGTATAAATGGGATGGTCGGACAAGGGCAAGTCGACGACGCCCGGGTGACGCTCCTCACACTAAATCTTGAAATGTCCACAAAGGCAAGTAATCCACGAGTTGTAATTGCTTGCAGGTCGTAAGGTCGCAAGGACAATGAAGGAAGTTGATTATATATGTTTTTTGATCAGTTTTTTTGGGTCGGGAATTATTGTTGTTGCTGTGCGTGCATGTGCATGTGTGTGTGTGTGTGTGTGTGTGTGTGGATGTGGGTGGGTGGGTGGGTGGGTGTGTGATTCTTAAGTTAATACAGAGTTTTCAGTGAGTGGAGGTCACTTGAATGAACGAGTGACTCACTAATGGAAGGAGATGGGCTAATGGGTTTATTGTTGTGATGAGCTGTGAATTACGAGGCTGGAGGAGGATGGGTGACAGTGAATCATTTTATGAAGAGAGTGAGACAGAGAGAAAGAATGAGAGAAAGGAGATAAGGAATGAGGATGAAACTGGGAGGCAAGGTGCGAGAGAAAGAAAAGAAAGATGAGGAGGTACACAGACGTAAAGAACAGACATACACACAGAGAAACACAAAGATTGTATAATGCATATGTAAGTATATATGTATATATATATATATATATATATATATATATATATATATATAGATAGATAGATAGATAGATAGATAGATAGATAGATAGATAGATACAGAGAGAGAGAGGTAGATAACAAAGTCGGGAGTAGGGAGTGTGAACCTCTGCAGCCTTACAATCTATCACACAATTCACTGGTGAATAAGGTCATCAAGTCCACTCACATCTCAACACTAGTAGACTGATGGCGACCTTGCCTCAACCAGAGAACCAACCATCAGCACACGACCACCCCACTCCTGGAGCCAGTGTTGTAGGTCAGAGGGGAACCACTTTAGAAAATACCAACAGGGAAAACAAAAGAGCGAGAAACAAAACATTTGTGACGCAAAAGTTTTGGGATTTGATAGTCATGGTTGGGTTTGTAGAGGAGCACGGTGTTTGAATCCGTCCTTCTGACCTGTGGTCGCAACCCACCTAACCTAACCTAACCCACACGAAGGGAAGGATAGTTGAAGTGTCAGAGCGTCATGTATTAAGAAATAAAAATGCTCCTACCTGCGAGGTTCGAAGCACCTGGTCCTTAATGGGGATATATAGGGATCTACGAAACATTGTTCAGTCTTTGACACCAGTGTGAGGAAGGCAGAGGGCGGGTGTTAGTGCCTGTTAAATAATGGACTGCCATTATTCCCGAGCTAACGAGAGGAGGGAGGGAACTCTCTCACCATGCACTCCCTAGTTTGTGTGTGTGTGTGTGTGAAAGTTTGTAGTTTATGTGTGTGTGTGTGTGTGTGTGTGTGTGTTATGTGTGTGTGTGTGTGTGTGTGAGTGTGTGTGCGTGTATATGTGTGTGTGTGTGTGTGTGTGTGTGTGTGTGTGTGTGTGTGTGTGTGTGTGTGTGATCACCTAATTGTGTTGTATGGACGGGTCTCCATCTCTTGAACTTTCTCTAACATCATGCAACTTTTTTGTGTGTGTATATTCAGTCCGCGTCCGCAGTTTCATCATTCAGTTGATTCCATTCCTCCAGCAGACGTATACTGTAGAGTACGTCTTTTACATCTCCTCTACCAAGTCTATTGTTTGATTTCAAGTAACGTCCTTTGTTTATCCCACATGGACATCATTGATCGAACTGTTCACCGGTGATATTACGAAATGGTGGCCAAATTGAAGGCTTCTAACCTTTCCCTAATATCTCCTGGCTACTAAACTCCATCTCGCAATTTATGGTATTACAGAAATTGTTAAGATCTTTATGAATTCCACGACCCCATCGCGTTTCGTCGCTATTCTCTTTTCGCGTCTCATTTACCAAGAAACAGAGTCTCGCATTACGTAATATTATGTTGTTTTTTTTCCCTAATTGGTGTATCATCTCTGATAGTCTCACTATCCATTATACTGTGTCAAGATAAGATCTAGTAATGGTGACGTATCCCTCCGGCTGATTCTAGTGTTCCCAGAAACATGGTGGTGGAGAAGAAAAAAAAAATTTCCTGTATGTGTTCAAGGAACTTGTGTCTCCATGATTGTGTGTCACCTAGAAAGCTTCCATGTTCCTTCATGTCGATCAGGTTATATCCACAACCCACCGTGACGTACGTAGTATTTTGTCATCTGTGAGAAGTGTTTGTTATACTGCTTCCTGTGCCATCCTGATTTTTGGCTATTATTATTAGCACTGTACTTTTGTTCCGGCTTATTTTAATTCTTTGAAGGATTATGGAGCTTCAGCACCGCTATATATTTCTTTCTTACAGTTATGCTTCCAGTTATGATTCGTTTAAATGGGGCTTTTACCAGTATTTTCTGAAAAGTCAATCCTCTTCTATCCATGTCTTCTCTTTCCTTCATTTTTTTTCTGTTTTTCTATAGTGACGGACGTGGCATGGCTGAATATGCTCCAATCAAAGGCCAACTCGCGTGAAGGAACAATGTTAGAGGGAAAGAAAGTTAAAGTAAATCAGGGCTCAAGAAATATTTGTAGAAGGAGGGACTGTATAAAAAGGGGGAGAGACAGAAGAAGGAAGGGAATTCCATAGCGAAGCTCTTCAGGGAAAGAAGGCACCACAACAGTCAATCCTCAAGTGGTCGGTCACCACACAGAAGCTGTGGGAAGCAGCAGCCAGGTGCGTGCCACGAGTCCAAACCTTGCGGTGAGGACACATGCAGACGTTCACGAGAACAGTGACCCAATTAATACCTATAGAAGAGAGAGAGAGAGAGAGAGAGAGAGAGAGAGAGAGAGAGAGAGAGAGAGAGAGAGAGAGAGAGAGAGAGAGAGAGCAGCAACATCGCGGTGTATGGAAAGAGAGGATTGAAGAGAGGTGATGCCAGGAGTATTAATGCTATGGAAGGCATTTGATTCCGCTGAAGTGAATAGAGAGGTGGACGATGAACTCGTCCCAGTTGTGTGAGCAGTTTTCCACACTTGGGCAAAATAAAACGCCTGTTGATCTGAAACAGCTGCTCACAGGAGAAATGATTACAGCACCTACACAACACTCCCAGCTTTTGGGATGCAGACCTTGTGATGTTGATTCTATGAGGTTTCCAAGACCAAGTGGAAATCGTTATATCCAACATGTTAGTATTATTACAGGGTTGGATCTGCGATGTTTTGAAACAAATGATTGTTAGAAGGCAATATAGGGAGAACTTGCGTTTTAGCACCAATAGATTTCATAAAGTTACCCCTACTCCATTCTGAAATGCTGCACAGGTCAGAGTTAAGAGTGGAATTATAATCAGTATGAGAAAGAGAACAAATATTAACCTAGGGTCGAGCACATAGGTTCGAATCCTGGTTGCGGTAATCTATCCAGAGTCAACCCATCTGTTCTTTCATCCCTTGGGTTTGGTCGATGAAATGGGTACCTAGCTCAGGCTGGTATATATATATATATATATATATATATATATATATCCCCTGGGGATAGGGGAGAAAGAATACTTCCCACGTATTCCCTGCGTGTCGTAGAAGGCGACTAAAAGGGAAGGGAGCGGGGGGCTGGAAATCCTCCCCTCTCGTTTTTTTTTTTTATTAATTTTCCAAAAGAAGGAACAGAGAAGAGGGCCAGGTGAGGATATTCCCTCAAAGGCCCAGTCCTCTGTTCTTAACGCTACCTCGCTATCGCGGGAAATGGCGAATAGTATAAGGAAAAAAAAAAAAGAATATATATATATATATATATATATATATATATATATATATATATTTTTTTTTTTTTTTTTTTTTTTTTTATACTTTGTCGCCGTCTCCCGCGTTTGCGAGGTAGCGCAAGGAAACAGACGAAAGAAATGGCCCAACCCCCCCCCCCATACACATGTACATACACACGTCCACACACGCAAATATACATACCTACACAGCTTTCCATGGTTTACCCCAGACGCTTCACATGCCTTGCTTCAATCCACTGACAGCACGTCAACCCCTGTATACCACATGACTCCAATTCACTCTATTTCTTGCCCTCCTTTCACCCTCCTGCATGTTCAGGCCCCGATCACACAAAATCTTTTTCACTCCATCTTTCCACCTCCAATTTGGTCTCCCTCTTCTCCTTGTTCCCTCCACCTCCGACACATATATCCTCTTGGTCAATCTCTCCTCACTCATTCTCTCCATGTGCCCAAACCATTTCAAAACACCCTCTTCTGCTCTCTCAACCACGCTCTTTTTATTTCCACACATCTCTCTTACCCTTACGTTACTTACTCGATCAAACCACCTCACACCACACATTGTCCTCAAACATCTCATTTCCAGCACATCCATCCTCCTGCGCACATCTCTATCCATAGCCCACGCCTCGCAACCATACAACATTGTTGGAACCACTATTCCCTCAAACATACCCATTTTTGCTTTCCGAGATAGTGTTCTCGACTTCCACACATTTTTCAAGGCTCCCAAAATTTTCGCCCCCTCCCCCACCCTATGATCCACTTCCGCTTCCATGGTTCCATCCGCTGACAGATCCACTCCCAGATATCTAAAACACTTCACTTCCTCCAGTTTTTCTCCATTCAAACTCACCTCCCAATTGACTTGACCCTCACCCTATATATATATATATATATAGCGTTAATGGGATGGCCTTGATTAGGGCCTCTGCTGCCCGTGCCGTCTCAGCCAACATAAAGTAAATGGAGGATGGGAAGGAAAGTGTTTGTGTGTAAAGTGGAATGATTAGCATAAGAGAGAGAAGAGGATTAGTAGAAGAGAGATCGTTTACTGAGAGAAGAAAGAGAGTAGGTTATAAGACAGACCCCTGAGGAATGCCACTGTTGATAGGATAGAAGAGGAAAGGCGCTCTATCGACGACTACTGCTATGGAACGACCTTGAAAGGAAGCTATGCATTATAGAAGAGACAGAGAAGCAATGAGAAACTGAAGGAAGGGAGTTTAGAAAGCAAAGACTTCAGACAAACCGTGTCAAATGTTTTGGAGATGTCGAGAGCCACAACCAAAGATTCGCCAAAGTCCCTGAGAGAGGAGGACCAGTGATGAGTTACAAAGGAAAGATCACGAGTAGGCGTCGCACTGCGAACTCCATAGTGGTGATCAGAAAGAAGGGAATGGGATTATAAGAGTATGAGAAAATGAGACTTTAGGAGAGTTTCAAAGACTTTGGAGATAGCGGAAGAGAGATCAATGGGCCGATAGTTGAAGAGGTTAGGCATGGGCCTCACCAAGACATGCTTCCAAGCAGAAGGGAAATTTTAGGTATTTAGACAGAGGCGAAATAGTCGAGCAAGGATGGGTGCTAGCTCTGGGGCTCAGTCCCTTAGAACCCGAGGAGGTATGCCATCTGATCCTTACGCCTTGTCTACCTGGATCTGGGAGAGTGTTTGGAAGACCTTGAGCGAGGAGAATAAAGGAGATGGCATGGGTTCAGGGGCAGGAGGTGGAGGCGGAGGATTAGAATCTGAAGCTGAGTAGAGGAAAACAAGGTGCCAAATAGAGCGACTGATGGAGAGATAGCAATAGATTCATCAGGTTCTTAAATTGACGAGAAGAGGTTGAAATACATCAGCTTTGGGAAGAGCTTTTGGTTAAGGACCAGAAAGATTTGTCAGTAGAAGTCAGGTCAACACACTTCTTTTTAAAAAAGTATGCTTGGCTCTAAGACGAACAGCTTTGCAATTAATCCGAGCAGATGAGAAATCAGAGTGGGTTTCTAGACAGAACAGGTATGATTTCCTCTTTTCATTTAAGGTGAAAAATCACCCTCGACTAGTTGGTATCATCTTCAGCGGACGTAAAGGAGTACAGTTTCGTCGTAGAACTGATTCTAAAGGAGCCTATTATTTCCCAGCTACTGAAGCAGGAGTTGTAGAAGTGTGTCACTGAGAGTAAGGGAGTGAGCTCTTGACTAATGTAGGCATTAATGGAAATGCACTTGGCCATGAGAAGAAAGATCATGAGAGGTAAGTCTTTTGGGAACAGCTGAGTGAGTTTGTCTGCAGTTTTGATGTAGGAGACCAGGTATTAGTGATGGGTGATTTAGATACAAAAGTGAGTAATGTGGTAGCTGGTATAATTGGGGTCATGAGGTATTCATTATAATGAATGGAAATGGTGAATAGCTTCTAGAGTTGTGTTCGGAAGAAAAACTTGTGACTGGGAATACTTTGTTTAAAAAAAGAGACATACATAAGTATATATGTATGAGTAGGAAAGATGGTCAGCGACTATTATTGGATTACATACTAAATGATAGGCGTGCAGAAGAGAGACTCTTGGATGTGTATACTTGGAGAGGGTTAGCTCGTGGGATGTCTACTCATTACCTTAGGAGGCGAAGATTTGTAGAGGTTCTCGTAAGAGAGGAAACATCATGAGTGAAAAGAGAGTGGTGAAAGTAAGTAAGTTTGGAAAAGAAACTTGTTTGAAGAAATATCAGGAGAGACTGAGTGTAGAATGAAAGAAGGTGAGGGAAAATGAAGCGAGGGGAATAGGTGAAGAGTGGAAGGTATTTAGCGAAGGAGCGCTGGCATGTACAAGACATGCGTGTAAGGCGTAAGGTGGGAGGTTGGCAGATAGAAAGGGTAGTGGGTGGTAGGATGAAGCAAAGCTGCTAGTGAAAGAAAAAAGAGGTGTATGGGCGATACTTACTGGGAAGGAGTGCAAATCATTGAGAGATGTATAAGTAAAAGCAGCAAGAGGTAACGGAAAAAGGTGCAAGGGTTGAAAAAGTGGGAAAATTCGAGTTTAGGTGAAACGAGTATCAATAAACTTCAAGGAGAATGAAATGTCTTGATATAAGGCTAATAGAGTACGAAGGAAAGAGAAAAATGGGAACATTGGTGAAAGGGGCAAATGGGGAAGCGGTAACAGGTATTACTGAAGTGAGGAAGGGATGGAGTAAGTGTTTTGAAGGACTGTTGAATGTGTTTGCTGATAAGATGGGAGATGTAAGATGTTTGTGTCGGGGTGGTATGCGAAGTTAGAGTCTAGAAAGACGCGGTGAAAACCATAAGTAACATGCAATGTGGCAAGGCGGCTGGAGTGGTTGGTATTGCAGTTGAATTTATTAAAAAAGGAGGTGACTGTGTTGTTGACTGGTTGGTAAGGATTTTCAGTATATTTATGGATAATGGGAGATAGGCAGAATGCATGAGTAGTGCCACTGATAAAGGCAAAAGTGATGAAGGTGAGTGTTCAATCTAGAGAGGTTCAAGTTTGTTGAGTGTACCTGTTAAGTAGTATGAGAGTAGCGAGTGAGAGGGTGAAGGCACGTACAGAGCATCAGACTCGGGGGGGATCAGTGTGGTTTCAGAAGTGGGAGAGGATGCGTGGCTCAGATATTTGTGTGGTAATAAAATGACACAGAGGAGAGATTATTACAGAACTTCTCTCAACTTTTTTAACATCCCTCACTTCCACTCTGGCCTCTCTTAGTGTTTCATTGGAGCTGGATACCTCCCTCCCCCCTTCCGTTGTAAATATAGTAGATGCTTTAGATTATCCCCCCATTCCCTCTCCCCACTTCCTCACAACGCTCATGGGCGAAGGCAGTATCATCCCTAAGTTTGCTTTTAATCAGGCAAGCCCTCAGAGAGGCAGCTGAAGCAAGTGCTTTCAAAGCAACACGCCTCCGGCTGCGTATAAATTCAAAGGCCTTTTCAAAAACATACAGTGGAGATTCCACCATCCACACCACTCCAGATACTAACTAAAGCCTGTTATAACCAGCCCCCAACACGAAACACTTCAGATGCTAACTAAGGCCTGAAATAAATAACTCCCAGCACCATCACTCCAAAGGCTTGGTATAACTAACCTCCAACACCGACACTCCAGATGCTAACTAAGACCTGTTATAACCAACGCCAACACCTCCTTCAGGTAACCAGCAACGTCTGCCTTACCATTGGTCGAGATGGTGGTGACCCTCTTTATTTCCCTGGGGTCATAGTTCCATCTAGTCATCTCTATCAACCACTTTCGAATTACTATCCTGTTTCCACCACAAAGACGACCGTAACTACAGGGTACTACTACTACCACTATCCTCCAGCAGATAACTTCCTCGTGGACCATTAGGTCTCTTGCCGCCTGTCCATCCCAGGTATTCCCAGGTAACCAGCAGTCAGGGCCGGTCCAAAGGCCAGCAGATGCCTTTCGCTCGACTCAGATAGTTGGAAAGAAGCTGACTGCACCATGGTTGCAAGGTAGGGAATCATTACATCTGCCAGAGATATTATGCCACAGCTTGGGGGCTCCTCAGATTAACCATCCCCTCCACGCACTCACCACCACCAACACTGTCCCCTCCCATCCAACGCTCCCCCTCTCTCTCTCTCTCTCTCTCTCTCTCTCTCTCTCTCTCTCTCTCTCTCTCTCTCTCTCTCTCTCTCACTTTATCCATGGTCGTCATCGCCAGCATCCAGCCATCAACTTTACACAAACCAGACGATGCATGATGGAGACACATCTCTTCCCACTAGACACACCTCTCCCACCTGGCTCAACCAGACACACCTCTCCCACCTGGCTCAACCAGACACACCTCTCCCACCCGGCTCAACCAGACACACCTCTCCCACCTGGCTCAACCAGACACACCTCTCCCACCCGGCTCAACCAGACACACCTCTCCCACTCGGCTCTACCAGACATAACTCTCTCACCCAGCCCCACCAGACACAACTTCCCCACCCGGCTCAATTAGACACATCTCTCCCACCTGGCTCCACCAGACACACCTCTCCCTCCCAGCTCCACCAGATACATCTCTCCCATCCGGCTCCACCAGACTCACCTTTCCCTCCCAGCTCCACCAGATACATCTCTCCCACCTGGCTCCACCAGACACACCTCTCCCTCCCGGCTCCACCAGATACATCACTCCCATCCGGCTCCACCAGTCGCACGTCTCCCTCCCAGCTCCACCGCAAGTGTTACAGATCACAAAACACTTCACACATCTAAAAGAAACAGTTGACCTCGTTCTCGACCCTGTCATGCCGTTGTCAAGTATTTATTTCGACTCAGGTCACCCGACCCGTCAGTTCGGCTTCATTGGCAGTGGCTCAATGTCGGTCTGACTTGATACCATCGGTGCCTGCCTCTGTTTACATCACCAGGGAAAGAAGACGCCACCTTCTCCGTCAAGACCAGAGGAGCTTAGCTTTTGACATCCCATTAGTGAGTGGTGCTGTGGTGGGACCGTTGAACACACGGCCCCCATTCATAAGCCCTCGCCCGCCACAAGGCTCTGGTTAAACAAAATTTCAAAAACGCTTCTAACTTTGTCAGAGCCGAGGTTTTTATCTGATGCCTCACACCTCCCCTACCTTCCTGGCCTACCAACCTGCCTGCCTACCTACCTACCTACCTGCCTGCCTACCTACCTACCTACCTACCTACCTACCTACCTACCTACCTACCTACCTACCTACATACCTACCTACATACCTACCTACCTACCTACCTACCTACCTCCCTCCCTCCTTCCCTCCCTCCCTACCTAGCTACCTACCTACCTAATCTACTTACCTACCGACCTACCTACCTACCTCTCTTCCTACCTAATCTCCTCAACTATCTACCGACCTACCTGCCTACCTACCAATCTACATATCTTCCTACCTATATACCTACCTACCCACCTACCTACCTACCTACCTACCTACCACCTACCTACGGCCTCTGATCCTCCTCTCACCGTGTCCAGCAACATGTCAGCCTCAGTGAAGCCCCTGGGGATCGTGGTGTGGTATCAGTTCATCTGAGGGTGTCAGGACCACGGGTTAACCCACCCGACACTTGTCTTTGATGTGCGACCTGCATTATTGACCAACTGACAAGCCATAGCCCAGGACATCCAATAACACACACACACACACACACACACACACACACACACACACACACACACACTCACACCTAGCTCTCTCTCTCTCTCTCTATCTCATATATATATATATATATATATATATATATATATATATATATATATATATATATATATATATGTATATATTATCCCTGGGGATAGGGGAGAAAGAATACTTCCCACGTATTCCCTGCGTGTCGTAGAAGGCGACTAAAAGGGGAGGGAGCGGGGGGCTGGAAATCCTCCCCTCTCAATTTTTTTTAATTTTCCAAAAGAAGGAACAGAGAAGGGGGCCAGGTGAGGATATTCCCTCAGTGGCCCAGTTCTCTGTTCTTAAGGCTACCTCGCTAACGCGGGAAATGGCGAATAGTTTGAAAAAAAAAAAAAAAAAAAAATATATATATATATATATATATATATATATATATATATATATATATATTCCTATGAGTCCATGGGGTAAATGAAACACGATAAGTTCCCAAGTGCACTTTCGTGTAATAATCACATCATCAGGGGAGACACAAGAGAGAAATATAACAGTCAGTTGATATACAACGAAGAGAAGTAGGTAGGACGCCATTTGGCTTACCAAAAACGCGGTATTTGTTCATAAGGATGAAACAGATGGATTTGTATGTGTCGCTTATGGATCTGGAAAAAACGTATAAGGTTGATAGAGATGCCTCATGGAAGGTGTTAAGAATATACGGTGAGGGAGGAAAGCTGCTAGAACCAAGGGTGTAAGGCGTGTGTGCGAGTGGGAAGAGAGGAAAATGAATGGTTCCAAGTGAAGATTGGTCGCAATATCTAGTTTCGTTTACTCCGGAGTGGTTTCAAAATGTTTTTTCATCTGACCCATGGAAGTCTCATTGTATATTGTCATTAACCCAAGAGTAGTCTCAATATTTAGTTTCATTCACCCCAGAGTAGTTTCAATGTCTGGTTTCAGTCACCCAGAGCACTCTCAATATCTAGTTTCATTCACCCCAGAGTAGTTTCAATGTCGAGTTTCATTCACCCAGAGCACTCTCAATATCTAGTTTCATTCTCACCAGAATAGCCGGACTATCCAGCTTCGTTCTCACCATAGTTTTTCCCATGTCTAGTTTCAGTCACGTGAAGTATGTCTCAAAGGTTCATTTCATGGTCTGCACTCCTTAGGTCCAGCTCGTCTCACATACCTCACCTCTCTCTTTCTCTTCCTCCCTCTCCTCCGCCTTCCCAACCAGCTCCTTCGTTAATCTCAAATCATCTCTCTACCCGAATGCCAAGAGGCGTAGCGCTGCCTCAAGATAACATAAGTAAAACACAAGGTATATTAATCAAAGCAACATACAGATAAGTAATGGGCGACTGATGAAATTTTTTTCAGGTAGATAGCCTTCCATATTTAATGCATTTTCATGGCTCTGAGGGCAATCCTTTGTCTTTATATCTCACTGAACAGACGTAAATATATGATTAGATAAGACGATTCAATTAATCATAATCCCCCAAGCTTAGCTAGCAGCTTAATGACCCTGCTTGTAGGAACTAGAAATAAGTTGACCAAGTTACACTCAATTTCTACACCTAAGCTGGACTGACATGAGATACACAGTTCTGAATGTGTTTTACATTGTTCGTTGTGTGAAACTTTGGTATTTGAGAAATCCTTTTTTTGCCTCGTTATATCGATGGAGGTTCGTTAGTGTGTATGTATAGAGAGAGAGAGAGAGAGAGAGAGAGGGGGAAGGGAGAAAGAAAGAGCACCTACGAAGAGATTTTGCCACTTGGCAGCGCTGGCACGTGGCACTAAACGCAGGGGAAATCTAGTTATAGATAACTAGTTGTGAGAGTTGACGTGTTCCCAAGTGTTGTGTGTGTGTTACATGGAGCGAGAGAGAGAGAGAGAGGGGGGGGGGGGTTGTGTGTCTGTGGAGTGTACGGCAGCAGCGCAGGTGTGGGCGAGGTAGAGGGTGAAGATAACCACCCTGGGCCAGGGAAGAAGCGACGGATCTACTCGCTCGAGCATGAAGACCCAGGCCAGGTGGAACGTGAGGCACAGATAACATTATCTCAGCCGAAGTAAAGAGACACACATCGCATCCTCAGCCAGGGTGGAGAGACGACGGAGAGACAGCCCTCATCTCTCTCCTCATGTCTCCGTAGCAGCCAGGGTGGAGAGACGACGAAGAGACAGCCCTCATCTCTCTCTCCTTAGGGCTCCGTAGCAGCCAGGGTGGAGAGACGACGAAGAGACAGCCCTCATCTCTCTCTCCTTAGGGCTCCGTAGCAGCCAGGGTGGAGAGACGACGGAGAGACCGCCCTCATCTCTCCAGTATCCTGGCCCCAGCCGGGTACTCCACCATGGTCCAGGAGGCCAAACAGACTCGGGAAATTATATAAAACATTAAATGACAAGTGCAGTTCCTGGGAATTATTGCAAATTGGAGATTCTGAATTTTAGGCAATATACCGAAAACTGAAAACGTAATTAGTGCAGATGTACGAGTTAGATATATATTGGAAAGCCAGACTGGGTAGAGTTAGAGGAGCATTCTCCTGTATGGGGTGAGTATTGATGTATCCGTGTGTATGTACGAGTATGTGTCTGTATGTGTGTGTGGCTCTGTGTTGCCGTTCTCCGCCTCCGTGTGGTTACAACGAGAGTCAGAGGTTACCCTCGACGAGACACGATCATCATCAGTTGATGATAAGAACTACGTACACTCTCTTCGAGGAATTTCTCTCTGCAAAGGCGTCCATCTTTTCTCACCTTCTGATTGTAGCGCGTCCTCGAGAGCTGCAGGAGCTGAAATGTATATATATAAGATCTCGCAGCCCACTTCGGGGACCTCAAACACTCACTACTCAAAGTATATTTACCTCAATTCCTCCAAATATCCTCTGTCAAGAAGGGACGACCCCAGAGACACTGAACACTTTTTGCTGTACGAAGAAAAAATAAATGGCATATGACACAGGTTTCTTCGCTGTATTGCTAGAATTGTGTTCTAACGATGAGATTGCCACACTGCATAGTTACGTCAGACAGCTCGACAGTTGGTCATAACTTTCTGGTATGAAAGTTAGCTCTACACTTTGCCATACTTTACAGATACTAGAGCTAGCTCTACACTTGGCCATACTTTACAAATACTAGAGCTAGCTCTACACTTGGCCATACTTCACAGATACTAGAGCTAGCTCTAAACTTATGTATACTGCACAAATACGGGATATTGCTCAACACTCTGCTTTACTCTATCATTCAATCATAGATCATGACCCCTAGTTAGTCCCACAGGACAGAGGAGCCAAACTTCATAGTTTCCAGTGGTTTTGAAGACGACGTGTGTCTGTCTGTCTGTCTGTCTGTCTGTCTGTCTGTCTGCCTCAAGAACAAAGAAGCAATTATCTGGCTGCCTCCATTAGCGGTGTGCGCTGCTCACTTGCAACAACCTTTGTCCTCCTGATGTGGGAGATTGTTTGCTCTTGCCCTGGCTTCAGGTCTAGGTGAACCCACCCAGTCTTAGGAGGAGAGAGAGAGAGAGAGAGAGAGGGAGAGAGAGAGAGAGAGAGAGAGAGAGAGAGAGAGAGAGAGAGAGAGACGGGGGGGAGAAAAAACAATAAAGACAGAGAGGAAGAAAGAAAGAAAGAATTCATTGAAGGGAAAATAAAGAAGGAAAGTTAGAAAGAGGGAGTGAGACAGAGTAATCTCTGTGTGTGTGTGTGTGTGTGTGTGTGTGTGTGTGTGTGTGTTGTTGTTGTTGTTGTTGTTGTTGTTGAGCAGTTATTCTTTCCAGTAACTGCAAGAAGAGTTCCAATTACATAGAGAAAGCCATAAAGTTTTACCTCCAACACATGAAGGGAAAAACGAGTCAGATTATCGACAGAATCATATATATATATATATATATATATATATATATCATACAAACCTCCAACAGCCAGGATCGAACCTGGGACCCCTGTGCAAGAGGCAGGCATGCTAACCGCTAGGCTATGGGACTGTATGTTCTATGAAGGTGCGCGTTCATATGCACTTTATTCGTATTCATATACTTTCCGCGTTGTACAGTTAGGTTCGGTAAAACGCTATCAGCTGGCTATGTGCGTCTGTTCGGAAACAACCAAGTATAGACCCCGTTGCTCACCATTGTGAGACGAAGGGTATTCGAGTACTTAGTATTTCGAATAGTTGTTTCCTATTATACAGTCCCATAGCCTAGCGGTTAGCATGCCTGCCTCTTGCACAGGGGTCCCAGGTTCGATCCTGGCTGTTGGAGGTTTGTATGTTCTATGAAGGTGCGCGTTCATATGCACTTTATTCGTATATATATATATATATATATATATATATATATATATATATATATATATATATATATATATACACTGTTACCCAGTTGTTCCCTTCCACAATTCCAAGTAACCAAATTATAACAGAATGACTCAAATTGGTCTGGAAATACGTACGATTAGGAAGGGCCGAGGTTAGCAGGTTCTGTGGCCTGTTGAAGTTGACTTGAATCACATTTACTGATTGTCTGGTGATGATGAACATATGGAATCTTAGCTTAGACAGAGGATACATCTTTAGCTTTAATGTGAAAAATAGCTTTATGGGTACGTATCTGGATTATTAGCTTTATGTGCATATTTCAGGATCATTAGCTCTATCCTATATTTCAGGATCATTAGCTCTATGATTAAATTTCAGGTCACTTATGACATTTTAGACGAAATGATTACGCTTTGGGCAGCGAAACTCAGTTGTTCGAAGACCGAGGAGATAAATAGTCTGATTTGGTGGCCTCACAGGGAGGTGGTGTGCGGGTCTGAGAATAGATTCTGTGGTGGTGAGATTAGACTGGTATGTGGGTGTCGGCGATAGCTTGGCTGGTGTGTTGCCGGGAACTTATATATATATATATATATATATATATATATATATATATATATATATATATATATATATATATATATATATATATATATATAATTTCTTCTTTTAAACTATTCGCCATTTCCCGCGTTAGCGAGGCAGCGTTAAGAACAGGACTGGGCCTTTGTGGAATATCCTCACCTGGCCCCCTCTGTTCCTTCTTTTGGAAAATTAAAAAAAAACGAGAGGGGAGGATTTCCAGCCTCCCGCTCCCTCCCCTTTTAGTCGCCTTCTACGACACGCAGGGAATACGTGAGAAGTATTCTTAATCCCCTATCCCCAGGGAAGTCCCCGGCAACACGCTTCGCAACCATATAACATTGTGGGAACCACTATTCCTTCAAACACATTAATTTTTGCTTTCCGAGATAATGTTCTCGACTTCCACACATTCTTCAACGTTCCCATAATTTTCGCCCCCTCCCCCACCCTATGATCCACTTCCGCTTCCATGGTTCCACCCGCTGCCAGATCCACTCCCAGATATCTAAAACACTTTACTTCCCACAGTTTTTCTCCATTCAAACTTACCTTCCAACTGAATTGTCCCTCAACCCTACTTAGCCTAATAACCTTGCTCTTATTAACATTTACTCTCAGCTTTCTTCTTTCACACACTTTACCAAACTCAGTCACCAGCTTCTGCAGTTTCTCACCCAAATCAGCCACCAGCGCTGTATCATCAGCGAACAACAACTGACTCACTTCCCAAGCCCTCTCATCTACAACAGACTGCATATTGCCCCTCTCTCCAAGACTCTTGCATTCACCTCCCTAACAACCCCATCCATAAACAAATTAAACAACCATGGAAACATCACGCACTCCTGCCGCAAACCGACATCACTGAGAACCAATCACTCTCCTCTCTTCCTGCTCGTACACATGTCTTACATCCTCGATAAAAACTTTTCACTGCTTTTAGCAACTTGCCTCCCACACCATATACTCTTGTTACCTTCCACAGAGCATCTCTATCAACTCTATCATATGCCTTCTCCAGATCCATATATGCTACATACAAATCCATTTGCTTTTCTGAGTATTTCTCACATACACTCTTCAAAGCAAACACCTGATCTACACATCCTCTACCACTTCTGAAACCACACTGCTCTTCCCCAATCTGATGCTCTGTACATGCCCTCACCCTCTCAATCAATACCCTCCCATACAAATTTCCAGGTATACTCAACAAATTATGCCTCTGTAGTTTGAACACTTCACTTCTTTTCCTTTTTACGATGGCACTTTACATGCATTCAGCCAATTCTCAGACACTTCACCATGATCTAAGTATACACTTGATATACTTACTAACCAGTCAACAATACAGTCTCCCCCTTTCTTAGTTTATTCAACTGCAATACCATCCAATCCCACAGCCTTGCCGGATTTCATCTTCGCAAGGCTTTCACTACCTCTTATCTCTTTGCCCGACCACTCTCTCTGACTCTTCTCACTTTGCATACCACCCCGACCAAAACACCCTACATCTGCCACTCTGTCTTCAAACACATTCAACAATCCTTCAAGACACTCACTTCATCTCCTCCTCACTCCATCATTACCTATTATCAATTTCCACCTTGTCCCCTTCAATGATGATCCCATTTGTTCTCTTGTCTTTCGCGCATTATTTGCCTCCTCTAAAAGATCTTATTTTCCCTAAAGTTTAATGATGCCCTCCCACCTCAAGTCTCATCTGCTCTGTTTTTCAACCCCTTGCCCTCAACTCTTGCCCGCCTGCCGCTTTCTCTTATACATCTCCCATTCATTTGCACTCCTTCCTTGAGGGTATCGTCCAAACGCCCCTCTTTTCTCTTTCACTAACAATTTTACATCCTCATGCCATCTCTCACTACCCGCTATAATCTGCCCACCTCCCACCTTTCTCATGCCACATGCATCTCTTGCACATACCATCACTGCTTCCCTAAATACATCCCATTCCTCACCCACTCCCCTCATTTCATTTGCTCTCACCTTTCGCCATTCTGCACTAAATCTCTCCTGGTATTTCTTCATGCAAGTCTCCTTTCCAAGCTCACGTACTCTTACTAATCTGTTTTCCCCGACATTCTCTCATCTTTTTCGAAAACTTTTACAAATTTTCACCTTCGCCTCCACGACGTGGTGATCAGATATCCCACCAGCTACCACTCTCAGCACATTTACACCCAAAAGTCTCTCTTTTGCCCGCCTATCAATTAATACGTAATCTAGTAATGCCCTCTGACCGTCTTTCCTTCCTACATACGTATACGTGTATAAAGCGCTCTTTTTAAACTAGGTATTCCCAATCACCAGCCGTTTTTCAGCACACAAATCCACAAGCTCTTCACCAAATCCATTCACAACATTGAATACTCCATGCATACCAATTATACCCTCAACTGCCACATTATTCACCTTTGCATTCAAATCACCCATCACTAATACCCGGTCTCGTGCACCATAACTGCTGACGCACTCACTCAGCTGCTTCCAAAACACTTGCCCATCATGATCTTTCTTCTCATGACCAGATGCACAAGCACCAATAATCACCCACCTCTCACCACCTCAGGTTTACCCACATCAGTATAGAATTTACTTCCTGACTCTGTCACACACTACCACAACTGCTACTCCTTCCTTAGCTCTTGTCTTCTCACCCATTCCTGACTTTATTGCCAAGGCGTTTCCAAACCATTCTTCCCCTTTACCCTTAAGCTTTGTTTCACTCAAAGCCAGATCATCCAGGTTTCTTTCCTCAAATGTACTTCCTGTCTCTTCTTTCTTTTCATATTTGTTACACCCACACACATTCAGACACCCCAGTCTGAGCCTTCGAGGAGGATGAGCACTCCCTGCTTGATCTCTTCTTCTGTTTCCTCTTTTAGAGACTGAAATACAAGAAGGGGAGTGTTTCCAGCCCCCTGCTCCAGCCCCTTTTAGTCTCCCTCTACGACACACAGGGAATGCGTGGGAAGTATATTTTCTCTTCTATCCCTAAGGATAACTATTTTTGTATTGCCAAAATTGGCGTATGAGAAAGATCATGAACATAAATGGTATGGTTTATCCCTGACGACTGAAGACAAAGGGTGTTTCATGTGTCGTAGAAGACGACAAAGAAAGGCGATACTGGGTGGGGTTGCAAAACCTCCACTCGATTGCCACCGCTTTCTGAAAGCAGAAACAAAAGATGGGGCAAAGCGAAGATTTTTCTCTCCACAAAGACTCAGTCGTCTGTTTCTGATGGTTCCTAGTTACGGCGGGACAAAGCGAAGATTGCCATGATCAGCGTCAGATATGTAGTCTTGGAAAAACATTAACGATACGTTATTGGAACAAAAACAAGAAGATTCGAGAAAAATGTCCGTCCTCCACATACGACTTTCAGATATACGGAAGAGATGATGATACCCACTGGTAGTGCAACGAGGCTATTATGTATGTCAATCCTGGCTCTTTGACGCATTTGGCCGTCTCGTGATGGCTTCGATAAAAGTTCCTCTCGTCCAAGACTTCCCGTGGCTGCCTGTAGGAGGGAGACCTTGACTCATGGCTAAGAGCCTGGATCCCTTGGGATCAGGTGCATCGTGTTCATGGGTAATGGTCACTTACCGTCTCCTCTGTGGAGCCAGAGAGTTAATGTTACAGTCCCCAGGAGCAACTGTGGTTTTAGAGTTCTTTGTGTGAGACAGTCGTGAAGCGAGTGTCATTGTGGTGAAGTGTAGTGTCGTGTGCTTCGTGTGTGTGTGGAGCTGGAGGAGGAACTCCATCTGGTCTTCAGCGTAGCATGACCCATCACACTATTTTCCCCTTTGTTATGTATTTGTTTTCATTCCCTTCTATATGTAATTTCTCCCGTTTTCTTCTTTTCTTTCTTGCCTTTCACTTTCGCTCCTTTTTCTTCATTTTGTTTTCATCAGTTTCTATTCTTAGATCTTGTCTTTCACTTTCCTCATTCAGATTTCTTTCAGCTTTCCTTTTCATTCCTTGTATAAGTTGGTTCTCATATTATTGTCATCTATATTGACTTAAGTGAGGCTTGAAAATCCACTGTAAGAATAGATCCTCACAAAAACATATTCATCAGGTCTAGTGGAACATCTTTGAGGTTCTAAGCAACATACTTTAGGTTCTGAGTAACAACTTTGAGGTCTGAGTAACAACTTTGAGGTCCTGAGTAACAACTTTGAGGTCCTGAGTAACAACTTTGAGGTCCTGAGTAACAACTTTGAGGTTCTGAGTAACAACTTTGAGTTCTGAGTAACAACTTTGAGTGTCTGAGTAACAACTTTGAGGTCCTGAGTAACAACTTTGAGTGTCTGAGTAATAACTTTGAGGTCTGAGTAACAACTTTAAGGTTCTGAGTAACAACTTTGAGGTCCTGAGTAACAACTTTGAGTGTCTGAGTAACATTCTTGACGTTCTGAGTAAGAACTTTAAAGTCCTGAGTGGCACTTTTCGGGCTGTGCTCGTCCTTAGCCTTTGCAAGATCCACCGTGACCCTCGCGTACTGGCATGACACACATCACCACCACAGAAGATTTTATCCCAGTGGACGAACGGCTCTCCCGTCCTCCACCGTGCTCTCCAGCAGAGACGTTCCTCGTTTCCCTTGTCATGCTGGAGGGGGAAGGGGGGAAGGAAATCAGGCATTTACATTCAGCAGATGTCCCTGACGGAGTATGGCACAAACCGTGATGACATCCTTTAAGATCCAATTTCGGCTTCCTACGCAAGGAGGAGAACAGGAGGAAGGAAGGAGTCAACATTTCAAGAAAACGAGACACAATAAAGTCGATGGGTTTATTGCACTGGCCAGTAGCTGAGGTAGTAGCATCTCTTGACTGAATTAAAAAAAAGAAAAAACACACGGAGACGACGTAAAGGTAAACCACTCACAGCCAACTGTGACGATCCTCCAGAAATGTGGTGATTGGTGGAATTGTCGGCAAGGCGGGGAGATGGCAGCACGTAGCTGACTTCAAGCTAAGCTGTACTTAAGCAGACAGGCCCGCTGGAACCCTACAGGCAGGGTGATGGTGAGTGAGGGGGGACACTAGAGCCAGAACCCCCTCGCCACACACAGGGCGTCAATTGAAGGGACACAGGAGAGCTGCTGCCTGAAGACAAAAGGAAGGCACCCAGGTTCTCTGGGTTCACAGCACACGGATGGCAGCCACAGACTCAAGCTACCGAGGCCATAGGTCGTGGTACCTGGTCGTGGTGTGTGTGTGTGTGTGTGTGTGTGTGTGTGGTGGAGGGTTAAGGGGGTAGGTCGGCCAACTCCTGAGGTTTCATGCTCTTTAGATATAAGTTTTCATTCCCGTTTTACAAGACCGAAGTTTTTAGTTAGGTTATCAGAACTAATGGTAATTTTTACATCTTTGTATTGGTTAGTTTCTTTTATTATGCATGAAAAGGACAGTTCATCTGCTGTCCCGCTCTATATATAACATCCAGTCACACTTCATTTTCCAGTCAACTGTGTATGCCCCCCCCCCCCCCCCCCGTCTCTCTCTCTCTCTCTCTCTCTCTCTCTCTCTCTCTCTCTCTCTCTCTCTCTCTCTCTCTCTCTCTCTCTCTCTCTACCTGATATAAAATGATGGTTCATTTTGACAATTAAAGAGCTCTTCAAAAAATTGAAAAAAAGAAATTAAAGTTAAATGCAGTGTCATAATCTGCTGGATCACAGAATTTGTCGAATATGAAACTTAAATGAAGGAGTCTGAAATACGAGACTATTTCATCCCTCAAACGTCTGAAAGAAAAAAAAATACTTTTTTCCCTTAGTATCGAATGACTGATTTTCAGCTGTAGTACCCCAGTCTAATATTACCTTCATAAGAGACTAATCCAAAAAATAATCCGCGAAATATACCAAAGAAATAGCCCAAGAAATTATCCCGGGAAATAACACAAGAAGACATTTAAGAAAATAATCCAAGAAGTAACCCTGAAAAAAATAATCAAAGAAATAATCCTGCACCTGGGGAAAAATAATCAAGTAAATAATTAGCATGATAGAATGTTATAAGTGTTGTGGGTTTAAGGAAACAAATTACAATAGTGCTGCTTTCGGGGATTGAAATAGTAATTGACCCACCATTCCGTGTGATAGAAGAAAATACAATCTATCTTATTAAAAGCCATGGATGTCTATCAGTAGAGAATTCTTCTATCTTAATAGAAGCCATGGATGTCTATCAGTAGAGAATTCTTCTATCTTAATAGAAGCCATGGATGTCTATCAGTAGAGAATTCTTCTATCTTAGTAGAAGCCATGGATGTCTATCAGTAGAGAATTCTTCTATCTTAATAGAAGCCATGGATGTCTATCAGTAGAGAATTCTTCTATCTTAATAATTAAGAAGCCATGGATGTCTATCAGCAGAGAATTCTTCTATCTTAATAGAAGCCATGGATGTCTATCAGTAGAGAATTCTTCTATCTTAATAGAAGCCATGGATGTCTATCAGTAGAGAATTCTTCTATCTTAATAGAAGCCATGGATGTCTATCAGTAGAAAATGTTGCTTGTACTGTTTTGAAAAGCTTATAAGACTGTGAAATAACTAACCCCTTGTTTATGATGAACTTATATGCCTGCTGGATTGCATGTCCGCACAGTGACCAGTTCCAGAACCTCAACACATACCAGAGAATTGATAAATTATTGTTTATATCAAGGAAACATCACATGGAATATATCTTGAGGGCTGAATTGTGCTTTCAGTGGCTTCTTGAGGTGTTTTTATCCCCTAGTGACCTAGATTTAAGTAACTTTTGTCACTTCTAGTAAAATTATCCGGTACTTTTCATAAACATTTTATGCGAGTACGTACGTGGGAGAAATCTTGTCTTAGAGTTATGTTGAACAATGGAATACGTTACCGTCAGAAGTAGGGAATGCTAAGACTATGAATACCTTCAAAAGTCGTCTAGACAATATTTTAGAAATTCAGGTTTACTCTAAGAAAAACGCCAGAAATAAATTTTATAAACGACAGCAGTAACGGGGACACTGAAAGGCTAAAATGCAGCAGCGGGGAGTCGGTGATAGCTTAAAAAAAAACTGTTAAGCAGAATTACATTTTCTTGTCAAGTTAAACTCCTTTTTTTTTCTTTTACCAGACAACCCAGTTGTGAGCCAATCAGGCCTCCTGTTTTCTGTCTTCCTCACATAAACTCATGTAAACACCAGACTGTTCCTCCCTGGAAAGGGAGTCATACATATACATTACAGTTACGATCACTTGAAAGTGTCATGTCATGTTTCAGAGGGTTTCTGTAACTGTTTTCATGAGTTCCCTTGAACTGTAAATCTATATTCTAAAGTATAAAACACTTTGTTTTGTTGTATATTCTGTTGATAACCAAAATAGACGGATAGAGGCGGTAAGTACCAATAGCTAGGCCGCATTATGGTACTCTCTTGTTTCACAGGAAAATCCTTCAGTTTTGATGTCATTTTTGAATTGTTGAGCATCAATCAAGACGACTTGTTTGTATTCATATCTGCATCTAACTTCATTTAACACAGATCTGTTTAAGAATTGCTTATATGTTTTGGAATTTATAGTAAGTATAACCTAAGGGTTTGAACCCCCTTCAAAGCTTATACATTTTTGTCATAACCAACCAAGTGATCCTGATAATGACATGATTCATTGGCTATTGTACACTCTAAGCGCCCTTCTCTATATGGTTTTGTAACGTGACCTTAGCAGTAGCATATTGAGTTAGATACGTGATACACCATATACTGTGTTTTGCATGAACAGTTACACATTACAAAAGGGTGTCAAATGAATGAGTAAGCTGTAGTCTTCTCGTCCTTCAATCCTCTTAATCTCTCATGTGCTGAGGGTACGTGTGGACAGCCGCCACACCCACAGAGTTCACTGCAGTGAAGACCAGCGAGCGCACATGTGTATAGTTGCCACAGTCCTGGCTGGTACAGTCAGTGTTGTCACTCCTCACATTGTGGGAGGTGTGAACCCCGGGAGGATCGAGTTCTAGATCCGAATCATTCACAAGGGAGAGGGAGGCGAGAGGGGTCGTGGAGGGAGGGAGGCCTGTTTGTGGAGGTAAGGGAGGAGCAGAGGGGTGAGGTGGTTAGCAGAGGCAAGAGGTGATATTCCACAACGTAGCAGACATGTTACGATACCATCACCCAAGGAATTGATTACGACTACGAGTCTATTTGTTTGTTACTGATTACGATTACACATTAACATCATTCGAGGAAAACAGGATCGAGCAGATGTTTCATTGGCTGAAATGTGACTATGAATATGAAGTTAAAGTTAGTATCTTCAAAATAATGCCAAAACCTGTCAGGATATAGCTGAATTCAAGGTAACTTGATGCAAAGAAACCGCTGTATTTCCCCACCTGCAAGATCTGGTTGGCCAGCTGCTGCCGGGCCCAACTGAACGTAATCAGTTCTCGTTCCTCCCCCAGCTCTCTCCCGGCCTCTGCTATCGGTGGAACACTTGCATTATACACTTTTCTTGGGCACTTTTTATATAATCTTTGTAGTTAAAGTCACACTCACAGTCTTAGTATAGGATATTCCATCTTTTATTTTCCCCCAAATTTACTGTTTTCTGTGGGAGTATAGACTTGAGTTTCACAGCTGACAAGTAATCATAATGTAATCATAAGTACCATTACTTTTGCAATGGATTCTATTAATATTATTTTGGTTTTGGAGACAGTGGAATTGATTACGATTACGATTCCTCAAAGAACACGGAACCTTTTTCCAATGATTACGATTCCTGATTACTAAACGAAGGTTGAAAGTCATAATTACGAGAGCAAAACAAATAATGAACTGTGACAAGCAGTAATTATCATACGGAATTTACTGTTATATCAACAGCTTAGAAATAATTTGTCGCATCGACGGGAAATTCCTCCTCCGCCTCTCTCTCTCTCTCTCTCTCTCTCTCTCTCTCTCTCTCTCTCTCTCTCTCTCTCTCTCTCTCTCTCCCTCTCTCTCTCTCTCTCCCTTGCCACGTTCGTGCCTGTTTTTCTCTACATTTGGAAAACTTTTAAAAACACCGCTACCTGGTCGGAGGGTGATAATGATAGTGAGTTGGTTACACTTTTTCACTACAGGATGACTTTGACTAATGAGAAACTTGTTTACAGTCTACATGATCCTCGTAATTGTGATCCTTTTCACCTTAATCATCCATAATGACCAACTGCTCTATGCCTGTTTACGCAGTGACCACCATCACTGCAACAACCTCACCAACACGGCCCCTCCCAGTCGTTATCCTGTCACTGTTGCAACCTCTGCATTTGTCCAACAGCCTTTGCAGTGCCTCATATCCCTTAATGAGATTCCCATACTGTCAATTACAAGCTTATCATTAGAGCTCAGTAGATTAAAGGATATGGTTGACTGCCTGGGTCTCTCTCTCTCTCTCTCTCTCTCTCTCTCTCTCTCTCTCTCTCTCTCTCTCTCTCTCTCTCTCTCTCTCTCTCTCTCTCTCAATGCGTCGTTGTGCTCGTTTGCGCTTTCATACTTGAACCACTCAGTTGTTCCTTTTTGAATGAAGAGTCAGTCATGAAACCAGCTGATTCTCCCTCTGAAAGACAGCTTTCAAAGGAACTACAAGTAATATTTTGATATCTGCATTTGCCATTAGAACCTCACCCTTCTCCTGTATGATAATCAACACTTAACTTCTTGGATCAAATAGCATCCTTCACTTTGTGTTTATTAATTGTCCAATTGGCCTGAGTATCCAAGAGAGTGAGAAATTAATCGTTAGGTCCTCAATCACGACCGCTTCATGATTGTATCCTTGTTGATATTAGTTGATAAGATTAGATATATTTCAAGTTACTGACTGACCTTTAGCTACCTCTTCGTAGTCTTCAAAGCCAACGTGAGTAGCTCAAAACCTTGCTTAGATGCTGAGGTACAGTATACATGTAGTGCCCTCTGGACACTGGCTATCCAGGGAGTAAGGATGAGTTATGTCTCTGACTTCATCTGGGACTGATTCCCTTGTGAACATGATCTGGTGCAGTCCCATACAGTCACACGAAACCACCCACAGCCAACTGTGTCGAGCAGCTCTACCTTCGGAACATGGCTATGGCTTGAGGAGGGTGTGCTGCTGTTTGAAAAGCATCCTCAGTAGGAAGAAGCCGAGTGACTAGTTTGTCTGTGGTAATGGCAGTTAGATGAGCGTAATTCATTTAGTGTTTTACATTCTCTTGCTACATGTGATGTATAAGAAGATCTCCTGCGGTTTCATGCTTGGTTTCCAGCAGAATAAACATTTCCCAAGTCAACCATTAAATTTCTTTGAAGTAATCAGTCTGCAAAGAATGTTCTTGGTAATTTTCTTCCTAAAACCAAAGAGTGTAGAGATGTAGCACTGCACCCTGTCAGTGGAGATGTAGGACTGCACCCTGTCAGTGCATGTAGCGATGGCAGGTACTGGTAAATGTCTTCTTTCAAGATATGTGGCATTAATGCTACGAGCCGGGATGAGACGCTCCATTGTAACATGCTTCCCACCATGACCCGCATGTTATGAATACTTCATTGCCCACAGACCCTTGGGTCATGTAGTATAAAAGAAGAGTCAGAGCATCTGTGTCCTCAGAGAGAAAGATTATCCTTGGAAACGTGAGAAGAGAAGCTGATGGCACGAAGATCACTCTGATGTCCGTCTCTTCCTGTGTGCTATATAGTTTATTCAATGTCTCTTGTCCAGCGCCCGACACCTGGATGACCTCCTCAATTCCTGAGTCCTCTGCTACCACGATATTCTTACCACTTGGTAATCTGTCCTTTGCAGTGGTGACCACATAGTAACTAACGAACAACACCAGGGTCAGGTTTGTTTCCTCTTCCCTTCAGGAACTGTCTATGAGTCGGCACAGGTGTACTCCCGATGAGGGAATGAGTTGACATGATATCAGTGACCACAACCCCTTGGCGCTGGCGTTCATCGGTCTTGATGAATGAGCCAGTCATACCGATCATAGACGATTGTTGACTATACTGGCTATGACATATTGTAGGCTCCTGGTCAGCCTCTTGTAGACTGATTTCAGCAAGATCACTGAAAGTCTTGAAATGATTTCCACTCGTTGCCTGGGGTCATTACCGTTCCATCAGCAATGTAAGCCAAGGATAGTGCCTGAAGGTTATGTCAGGTGAAGGTCAGATATTCCATCACAGTTTGGCTGGTATATGAAAACCGTAACAAGACCTGTGATATATATATATATATATATATATATATATATATATATATATATATATATATATATATATATATATATATATATATTGTCAAACGCAAACAGATCAGTATAGGCCACCATTTGTAGGTTCTTCTGCTGGTCTTATGTCTCCTCGACAGCATCTAAAACACGCTGTCGACTTGATGCCCAAGTTTTAGTTGTACCTGAGGTCAAGTTCTCATGTGTCTCTTGTACATTTTCGACCATATATATAAAGCAGTCCTACACAGTCTGCTGGAGTTGCCACTCTCATCAGGTCCTCCTGTATCATTATCTTGACTCGTGTATGGAGAAGGATCTTTTCGGTAAATCCTTCTTCAGAAATACTAGATTTCGCCCACTAGTAAAAGTGGGCTTTACGGTGGGATGTTGTCCAAATTTGCCCAGTTAGAAATGCCCTGCCTCTGGTGGTACAAGCTGGTCATATGAACGTCATCGTTGCAGCATTTGGTAAAGATTGAACACCATCAGTTGTCGAGGTCCGGACAGCCATCTTTGAGTGGCATTATTTTTCTTCCTCTGATGGACAGACAGCCACAGTTGACACAAACACCAATCACTGACTCTCTATCATTTTCTTTGGTGGCTCATCATCATCATCATCATCATCATCATCATCATCATTCAACTCCACTTTTTCCAAACCTGAAAATATATTTTAGGTAAGTGAAGCTTGAGACACAAATATCTATTTGTTATGTTCATAACGTCATTACTAAGTGTTTGGGGCTTTGAAATGGCTGGGGTATATACTGTAGTTAATCGGTACCTCATCATTTTGCAGCTAATATGTTACCTTTATAAAATGAGTCGCAATGAAGACAGCATTTTGCTGCTAATATAATACCATTATAAAATGAGTCGCAAACAAAACCTGGTACATCCCATGACACATCCATGTAGTTCTATTTGCAATGTCCCTGTAGCTCCCCCCCCCCTCTCTCTCTCTCTCTCTCTCTCTCTCTCTCTCTCTCTCTCTCTCTCTCTCTCTCTCTCTCTCTCTCTCTCTCTCTCTCTCTCTCTCTCTAGGGATGAATAGTCTAGACTTAACTGCAAAACATCATAACTTCTACAAGATCTTTTAAGGATAGGTTTTTTTCAGATGATGACAAAACTCGTATAACTTCTCGTTTGTAAAGGGGTTTAACTGTGTAGCGTGCAGTTACACCTTTCCACTGTATTGCATGTGATGATCCTCCGATGGCAGATACAGCACAGCAAAAAAAAAAAAAAAAAAACTGGAGTTTTAGTCTACATAACTGAACTCCATGACGCCATATTATTTTGTCAGAGTTTTCATATGTTATCGTAAACAGGGGCTTATGTCACAGTGTTGTACGCATTTGGAATGATTATAACTGTCATTTTCTATTAATAGACATTCATGGGTTTCCATTACAGTAAGTGGTACTTCGTTCTCCCACCAGGAGGGACAAGCCCTCTTTTTAAGGCCCTTTTCAGGGGCCTGGCCACAGAAAAATAAGTTCAGCTTAGTTGAATGTGTGTGAGAGAGAGAGAGAGAGAGAGAGAGAGAGAGAGAGAGAGAGAGAGAGAGAGAGAGAGAGAGTCAGAATATTTTAGGCCATGGGTACGACGTATTGGTTGTATAATACGGACTGGAAACGATAATACACAATACACTGGGATGAATTCCTTCACCAGGCCCTAAAATTTCCCAACAAAGACGACACTGTATCTCAGCATACGATGCTGAATCTGGGACATCTATTGTCTTGTCTATTTAGTCTCGTGAGAAAGATAGTGTGGCGCAGCTGTTGTAGTCGTCCTGTGAGAAGTTCTGTAACAAAAAGGAGGCGATTCCAGAGGTCACAACGAGAGTGAGTTTTTGGTCAGAACTCAAACGTGACTCAGTTGTTATAGCATTGGATCCCACACAGTCGGTGATTTACATACTTATAGCGTCTTATTTTACCGTTAGAGTCATTGGACCAATTTGGTAGCCATGAAAACTTATTGTTTCCAAACTGAAATGTCATGAAAGGCTTCTGTACTCTATATGATCATTGAAAATATATCAGAATGTTTCCACTGGCCGACATATACCAAATAGCTTGGATTCGGATGAACTGAATATCGTCTAAACATATAATTGCTCAACATAAAAAAATAGAAAAAATATTCAACTTTGGATTCGTATACGGTATGAAAAAATAGGGTCTTATACTGAGATGTTTAAGGAATTCTATTCTACCAAGAAAAATGCGAAGAATTGGCCTTAATAGTTCAGGGTATTTTTTTATAGCCTAATGCTTTTTTTTGATTTTGAAATTTAGATATACCATAATCATAGGTTTTTGCTCTCTCTCTCTCTCTCTCTCTCTCTCTCTCTCTCTCTCTCTCTCTCTCTCTCTCTCTCTCTCTCTCTCTCTCTCTCTCTATGTTCACCGCATTATTGGCCGGGAGAAGACTGTCAGCAGCACACATACCCACCCACCCTACAGCTGATATCGCCCAGAATATACCCACCAGTGTACGTATGTATGAGTGATCAAAGGCGATATATTTCCAGTTCAATTTTCAAACATCTGGGAATATTAGTCATCTTTCGAGCAACGTTTACACATGTCTTCCTCAGCCAGTTCTTCTGTCCGTTCCTTCGTGTGTGTTTTCGTCCGTGGCGTCATCAATGCTTCCGTCCGTGTCTTCGTTTGTGACAACCTCCCGTGCCTCTGTCCTTACCTTCGTCCGTCACCTTTCTCTGTCTCTCAGTACGTACCTCCGTCTATACTAACCCCCGTCCGTCCGTACCTCTCTCTCTAGCCATACCTTTCGTCCGTGCCTCTGTGTATGCCTTCCATTCGTGCTTCCGTCCGTACCTCCGTTCGTAACTTGACTTGTATCATCCGTCCGTACGTTCTGTCCGTCCCTTTCGTTCGTGCCTCCGTCCGCTGGAGAGCCAGGCCGGGAAGAGATGCAAGTTACCCTATACATAACTGCACCTGTCATGTTGCTAAGTAGGTAGGACGGAAATATTCTCATGTTCTTCAGCACTTGACATCAGCTGATCGATTAGATTCGACAGTACGTCATATGTAAGATTCGGTAATATTGTGATATATAAGATATGTAATATCATGATGAATGAAAAGATATGTTGAATGTATATGAATGTATAAGTAACAGACTTGTTGCATATGTGGCATAGTGTGTGCGAAGAAACTGTAAATATGGATGTTTATTGAAAAATTATGGAAAGATATAAATGTATGATGAAGTTCATGTGTTGAATTCGCTAGTGTACAACCCAGCTCCATTTTCTGAATGAATACGTAAGAACAATGAGGTAATGACACCTCAATCCCTTTACCGCAATAGTTTGATATTTCTTGTTATCTTCTTTAATAGATCGTTACAAGGTTACAACGAATTAGGGCCAGTTCAAGTGATGATAGAAAAAATAATTAACAAACGAGAGTCAATTCAAGTAATAAAGAAAAAGAAATAGATAAACTAGAGTTAATTCAAGTAATTTAAAAAAAAAAAAGAAATAGTGGATAATTTTGAAGCCAACGCCTTAACGGTTTCGGCGGGAAATCGTCGGGTTTCGCCAGACTCATCAGCTGGAGGGGAAAAAAAAACCGTTGGCAAGTTTGCAGGTGTCAACATTCGCGACACAGTTTTCATTTTCTAGTTTGTGTGTTAGAAATTTGTAACTGTTTGTCTATACATACGATGTTGGTGTTGAATATTAGTGATGCCGTGTTTTCTGTTGAGGTTTTATCTTCAAACGGTGAGTATCAGCATTTTTTGATTTAAAGAAAATACACAATGGATATTGTTCCGTTTGTGTTGCACGACAGCAGTTGTATAAAGACGAAACAGCGCGATAGGAATATTATTCAGACGTAGCCTTACCTAACCTAGCATTAAGTGGTTCAAACCTGAACAGTTTTAGAGGAAATTACAGACTGACCATTACGGAATCATAAACACTTCGAAGAAAACATTGTGATGGTAGCCTGTGTTCGAATATACTCAGAACTCCTCATCTTTGATGTACTGTTGATAATATTATTCATGTTATTCATCAGTGTTTGCATATAATACTTGTAAATTCCATCTATGTATCATAAGTAAAGTTATAGATGAATATATATATAGCTTTGATATATGTGTGGCCATATACATTAACCATTAGGCTACTGTTAAAGTAACCTATATAATATAATGACCATTGTTATGTTATCATCTTGATATATTGAATGTCCGCTACATTATCAGGAAGAATCAGAGCAAAATATGCCTGACTGGACTTGCAGTGAAGAAGAAAAACTCGAAATCGTCCAGTCTGAATAAGTTACCAATTCGTTTATTTTTTTCCTTAGAAATTTCGTGCATTCCCCCCCACTCTCTCTCTCTCTCTCTCTCTCTCTCTCTCTCTCTCTCTCTCTCTCTCTCTCTCTCTCTCTCTCTCTCTCTCTCTCTCTAATATCATTTCCGAATATTATAATGCTTTTTTTTTTACTACTTTTTGTCATCAAACATTAAGTATGAGCGTTTTTTATATTTAGAGATCAATACAGTAAAGGTAGGAAAGAACCAGTTTGATTGTTACCAAATGGCAGCATATTATTGTTGATCATTAATACTGTGAGAGTTTAGTTCTATTATTTGCCTGTTTACTTGCATTAGCTGTTGAGGCGTGAATATGCAGTGGGCAAAAAATTTATATTTGCATTTATACCCGACCATCTACACTGTTAAGCAGGCTTATAAGCTTTTGCTGCTGTACGATTGTAAATTAGCCTATAAATCCGGGAGTAACTGCCGCTTTGTTGTTTAAAACAGTGCGGGTCACTGTTATGGGGTGAACTATCATGGTGTCACAAATAACATTTATTGTCCAGGCCGGAGTTAGAGGGCCTATGAGACACACACACACACACACACACACACACATACACATGGTACATATATATATACATACAAGGTTTAGAGACGGAGCAACACTGGTGTAAAACTCTCTCCCCGTAACACACGAATAGTATAAGAACTTAAGAGTTTGTATGATGGTGAAGAATGTTCAGATCCCCTCCGAGTGTTGAACTCCCTCCCATGCAGTACAAATAGATTCGTTACAACTGTGTACAAGGGAATTTAGAAACAGACTATAAACATACAAACTGATCAGGAGAGTTTGATCCCACATGGTCGCCCACTCCACTCCACTCCACCCCCACTCCAGTCACCCCTATAGGATAAAGCATCCTAGTTAACCCACTGGAGTACGACTGTACAACCTGACCCTTGAAAATAACGGTACGACCCTTGAACATAGCGGTACGACATTGAACTCGACGGTATGACCCTTGAACACAACGGTACTACCCTTGAACACCACGGTGCGACCCTTTAGAACGACGATACGACCCTTGAACAGAACGGCACGACGCTTGAGCACGACGGTACGACCTTTGAGCACGATGGTTCGCACAAAGTTAAACACACGTACAAACACAAAGACGCTCGCAAGTGTAAATGCATACAGACACATACACACGTGCTATCGTTAACATATACGTATACACTGAAACAAGTGAAGAAGAATTATATATATATATATATATATATATATATATATATATATATATATATATATATATATATATATATATGCTCCTACATAATACACACGCAAATCTACTCTAATTTCCACACACACACACACACACACACACACACACACACATCACCCTCTGCACAGTCCTCCAGGGCCGCTGGTGCCACATGGTGGAAGGGAGAGACCGACCTTACTGCCCGGCAATATGCTAGCCTCACCGTCAACAAGGGTGCCATGATTCGCTCCCTAGCACCGTACCCCCTGGCTACACTTTATAGAAAACGAGTCATCCATTCGAAGGATAGAATACGGTATGTGTGGGTGTGACTATTCTTGGATTCTTTTACTTTTTTGTGAGGGAGAGAATTATGGTCATTACCTTTAATGACGTGCTAATGATGATTTATAGTTTTGTGTATTTTTCGATGTGAAACAAGCGAATGTTTCTTTTTATTTCAAGATTATAGTTTCTGTGTGTGTGTGCATGTGTGTGTGTGTGTATGTACGAGTGTGTGTGTGTGTGTGTGTGTGTGTGTGTGTGTGTGTGTGTGTGTGTGTGTGAAGTCCTTATTCATTCATGCATTAGTCACTTGATTTATGTGTTGTCTAATTCATTTACTCTGAGAATGAACAACAATTACTCTAGAATTTTACACATTATTGCTCTATCTTCGCCAGTCTCTATGTAGAGCGTCGGCAATAATGTACCTTCAGCCTCCGTGTGGTCAGGACGCTGTAAACAAGTTCCCACCAGGTTGACCACAGGAGACAGGACGCCCAATACCTGTCCCCGAAGTAGATGCGAACGGTTGCCTCTTCCCTGGAAACATGTTTGTTGTGTGAACTCTCGAGCACGAACGTACAGTCACTGAACACTGTGTTAGGGTCATTCAGCAACGATGGTACGATCCTTGAGGAGCGATGATACGATCCTTGAGCAGCGATGGTACGATCCTTGAGCAACGATGGTACGATCCTTGAGCAGCGATGGTACGATCCTTGAGCAACGATAGTACGATCCTTGAGCAGCGATGGTACGATCCTTGAGCAACGAGGGTACGATCCTTGAGCAACGATGGTACGATCCTTGAGCAGCGATGGTACGATCCTTGAGCAACGATGGTACGATCCTTGAGCAGCGATGGTACGATCCTTGAACAGCGATGGTACGATCCTTGAGCAACGATGGTACGATCCTTGAGCAGCGATGGTACGATCCTTGAGCAACGATGGTACGATCCTTGAGCAACGATGGTGCGATCCATGAGCATCGATGGTACGATCCTTGAGAAACGATGGTACGATCCTTGAGCAGCGATGGTACGATCCTTGAGCAGTGATGGTACGATCCTTGAGCAGCGATGGTACGATCCTTGAGCAACGATGGTACGATCCTTGAGCACGATGGTACGATCCTTGAGCACGATGGTACGATCCTTGAGCACGATGGTACGATCCTTGAGCACGATGGTACGATCCTTGAGCAACGATGGTACGATCCTTGAGCAGCGATGGTACGATCCTTGAGCAGCGATGGTACGATCCTTGAGCAACGATGGTACGATCCTTGAGCACGACGGTACGATCCTTGAGCAACGATGGTACGATCCTTGAGCAGCGATGGTACGATCCTTGAGCAACGATGGTACGATCCTTGAGCAACGATGGTACGATCCTTGAGCAACGACGGTACGATCCTTGAGCAACGATGGTACGATCCTTGAGCAGCGATGGTACGATCCTTGAGCAACGACGGTACGATCCTTGAGCAACGATGGTACGATCCTTGAGCAGCGATGGTACGATCCTTGAGCAACGATGGTACGATCCTTGAGCAGCGATGGTACGATCCTTGAGCACTGATGGTACGATCCTTGAGCAGCGATGGTACGATCCTTGAGCAACGATGGTACGATCCTTGAGCACGATGGTACGATCCTTGAGCACGATGGTACGATCCTTGAGCACGATGGTACGATCCTTGAGCACGATGGTACGATCCTTGAGCAACGATGGTACGATCCTTGAGCAGCGATGGTACGATCCTTGAGCAGCGATGGTACGATCCTTGAGCAACGATGGTACGATCCTTGAGCACGACGGTACGATCCTTGAGCAACGATGGTACGATCCTTGAGCAGCGATGGTACGATCCTTGAGCAACGATGGTACGATCCTTGAGCAACGATGGTACGATCCTTGAGCAACGACGGTACGATCCTTGAGCAACGATGGTACGATCCTTGAGCAACGATGGTACGATCCTTGAGCAACGATGGTACGATCCTTGAGCAACGATGGTACGATCCTTGAGCAACGACGGTACGATCCTTGAATCATTAAAGTATGAAGCTTGAACACTGAGACGCGACCTTTGAGCACAAAAGTTTGAAAACTGGTGCTAATTGGAGCATGGAGATAACGATCCTGGAGTATGTGATGGTACGACCTCTTTCGCGTATGCTTGCACGAATGTTGAGCATGTGATCCTACCGAAGGTGGCAACACATCATACGACCCTACTGTGTCGTGGTCGAGGGTCGTGCTCAAGAGATCAAAACCCACCAGGCCTAACTGGGACTCTCTCTCTCTCTCTCTCTCTCTCTCTCTCTCTCTCTCTCTCTCTCTCTCTCTCTCTCTCTCTCTCCCCTCACCTCTGTATTACATCGGCTCTATTTTTATGGTGTTTGGCGTGAGAGAAACAGAAGGTCGTGTGTTGTTTGTGAAAGGTCTGGCAGTTGGGTGTTTTGCCAGAGAGAAATAAATAAAACGGAGTTGGGAGGGGGTGGGGGGAAAGGTGTGTGTGTGTGTGTGTGTGTGTGTGTGTAATTACCAAAGATCGTATAACTAAAAGATGTTTATGCCCTTGTAATTCAGCGTACCTGCTGGCCTTACTATTGTACTCTGGTAGTTGTAGTAATCATTAATGACGTCAAAGAGGCGCTTAACCAATCAATGGGCTTTGTTTTTGACACTTATCCGAAACGTTCGTTACTCTACTTACTGGGATAACTAAATTCAAGAGAGTGTACCTCCCAGCTCATTTTCAATATATTCTGAAATGTATTTGATGTTAGCGGAATGTTGACTGCTCCCCCAAGTGTATATTTTTTTTGACAAAATGCATAAACTCAACATTATAAGCATAAGCTCGGGATCGAGGTCGCGCTTTGAAGTTTCAAACACAATCGAATGACAGTTGTTTTGGCGCCTTCCAAAGTACGAGTTGGCAACGTTCGTTGTGCTCCTTTGTGCCGAGCAGCAAACACATAGAGCGCTGGATTTCAATTTCATCGTTTTCCAACAAAAAGTGAAAGGTAAGGAACACGTTATGATGTTTTCACCCGGATGTCAACGTTTTTAAATGGAACAATAGACTTAGATGATACATACTCCTTCCTTGGAGATTAGATACGCCATATTTTTTTTTTTTTTTTCACAGACAACACATTGTTTACCATGGGTTTCCATGTCGCTATGGCAATGTTTCGTAAGGTCTTGGTGACGTCATGGTATTACAGTCACCAGACGGTCGAACTGGCTACGACCTTCGTTATGGAGCAAAGCTGAAGTTGCGCATCTTTGTTTAAAGGATCATTTGGTAATTACCAATTTACGCTCTGAGGGGAGGAGGGTCCTCTAGAGATGCTCTGTATGTTGAAATTTCTTTACTGTGCCAAGTTTTAAAACTCCTGGATGTCCTCCACTTTCAGAGGTTCATTACTCACTTTGTTCTAGTTCATCCGCCAGTCTTGTACTTTGAAAGTACTTCTTTACATCTTTTCTAACGAGTTTTTTTTCATTATTTTTCCTGTTATGTCCTCTGGTTCTTCTAGCCGTAAGTTTTTGTTTTCGATGTGATCGTCATTATCATCATCATACGAGTCGAGAAACACAAGTTTGTGATCAGGTCATCCCTTGCTCTTCTCTCTTCCATAGTTGCTAAAACTTATGGCCTTTAGCCTTTACCCATAACTTCTATATGTTAATTCTGGTACCATCTTTGTTCCCCTCCTCTGCACCTTCTCTATTAGTTCTTTGTGCTTCGTCATATACGGTGAGCAAAATTGATAAAGGAATCTTAGTTTTGACCTATTGTTGGATGTTAATAGTTTGATGATGATTTACTTATCCCGGTATGAAGATGAAATCGTACTTCAGTAGTTAATACAATTTCATTTAACTTGTAATTTTTCTATACATGTGGCACGACATGTTTCGTGGAGACAATCCACCTCACCAGGTGCCAGTTCTTGACAAAGTTTCTTTCCTTCCTTATGTATGAATGTGTCCCTCTCCTGTCTTATGTATGGCAATGGTCCTTTCCTATCTTATGTATGATAGTGTTCCTTTCTTATCTTAGGTATCACAATGTTCCTTTCTTATTTTATGTATGCCAATATTCCTTTCCTATCTTGTAGTCTTTTTTTTTGTATCTTATGTAAGATACAAACACTGTCGTATGTATGACAGTGTTTCAAGCAACCCCTCCCTGATGTTAATTGTTAACCACCATAAATGTGTTTCCTCCGTCTTTAATTCACATGTAACAATGCCAAAGAATATTTTTTGAAGTTACAAGATGAATTTTAGCCCAAATGGCATTTTCAATTGCTGAGGAATTATCTTTTGTCTGTTCTTATTATAGGGTTTGCATATTTCATTAAAAGGATATGAATTACGATGTTAAAGACGCTGATAATATTGGTGCATCATTGTCTTGCTCCGAGTTTTCTTAGAAAAGGTCAGCCAATATAACGGCGGGTGCATTGTGAGAAGCTTAAAGCTGACCTCAAGGTAGTTTAATCCTACACACACACACACACACACACACACACACACACACACACACACACACACACACACACACACACATGATGCTTGCTGGGGAGAGCGTCAGACAGTGCCATCTGCTAACAGTTCAGCTTTTCTCTGTACCTACGATTTCGGCACTTTAGTGCTATGGCACGGTAGTACTGTGGCAGTTAAGGCGCTGTAGGATTTGTGACACTGCTAGTGTTATGGCACTGAGGCACTTGTGACACTGGTAGCATTATGGCACTGGAGGCACTAGTAGCACTGTGGCACTTGTGGCACTGGAGGCACTGGTAGCACTGTGGCACTGGAGGCACTGTGGCACTGTAGGCACTGTATGCACTGTGGCACTGGAGGCACTGGTAGCACTGTGGCACTGGAGGCACTGTGGCACTGGAGGCACTGGTAGCACTGTGGCACTGGAGGCACTGTGGCATTGGAGGCACTGTGGCACTGGAGGCACTGTGGCACTGGAGGCACTGGAGGCACTGTGGCACTGTAGGCACAATAACACCGTGGCAGTACAGCCTTGTGGCTATAGCAGTTAGTGTCCCCGTCTCCTCTCGCCAGCTGGCTGACCCTCACCCCAAACATAAACAATACCTCGTGATCAGATGTGGCTGGCAGGAAAGTCCTTACAACAGAGAATCTTTCTCCCTCTATTTTTTTTTTTCTCTCTCTTCTCCCTGGAGATTGTTGTCTCCAGGGAGAACCCTTCATCTGCCACCAAAGGAGAGGGGGGGGATGAACCATAAGTTTCAGCAAAAAAAAACATATATATATATATATATATATATATATAGAGAGAGAGAGAGAGAGAGAGAGAGAGACAGACAGACAGAGAGCCAGACAGACAGACAGACAGATGAATTAACCTGACGTGCAGCTTCTGATTTTTTCTTTCTTTTTCTTTTCAGTAACGCACCAGCTCTGTCCTCACCACACTGCTTAGAATCTGCGGCCAACCACACACACGCCGGGTGCTGAGGAAACAATCAAAAGGAATTTACGGTAATGTTTTCCCGTTCGTTTTTGGTAGAATGTCTGACCCTTGAAATCTATTGGACTGAAAATGTAGGATCTTCAAGTCATGTGATTATTCTCAAAGTTGGACTATCGTATATGTTTGAGAGGGGGGAGGAAGGAAGGCAGGTTGATGTAATTGTTGTCCGCTTGCCGTAGGTGTAAGTTGTTGATTACAAATAGGTAATTACAGCTAAGGCACACCACGAGTACCTGTACATTATGGTTCAACGAAATGTAGAAGATCAAGCGTTCCATCAGTGGCTAAGAAAATACAGGGGGTTGGTGTTGTTATTGTGTGGCTTACGTTTAATATATATTGTCAAGAGTTTTCTTCATGAGTCAGCCTCCAGTCCCGGACGAGCGTCACCTATGAAGGACAGATCTTAGGTGAAGCATATAATGGGGTAAGGAGATAGGAAAGGAGAGAGAGAGAGGGAAGGGGGAAAAATTGAGAGTATTGGAAGACGTGTAAAACCCGCCTTTTTAAGAAGAGGCGGATCGTGGTAGCTCGGAAAGACATGAGAAGTTCCAGAGTTACAGAACTTAGTGCGCGTTGGGAAGAGAAAGAGGAGGAGAAGAAGACACACACCACAACCACCAGTCTTGACCCAGTGGTCCTTGACTCCCACATACTGCATCAAATTTCCTCTGGTGGATCCGTATGTCAAGTGATATTATAATTACTGATATGTTTAAGACTATAAACCCATCTTACAGTCTTCATTCTGAGTTTTGGTCGTTAGATAATTGATTTTTCCTTTTTAATTATAGTTGTACCAAGGTTCGTATCCTCTCCTCTTTGTACCACAGTCTCGCATTTCATATCGTCCTCTTTTCTATTCGAACACTCGTCATTACACGTCCGTGTTTGCTTCCGTGTGGAGCGAGGTCGTCGTCTCTCGTGTGCATTGGTTGGCGTGTTTACCCAAGACACCCGGCTAATGAAGACGTAGCTCTCGGTGTGTCCTGAGGGCTCTACATCCGTGCCTGTTGGTCTCTACATCTACGTGACACTCGTATATGTCTGATGTAGACTTTTTTTTTTTCTCTCCTCCAGCTACTTTGGCAGTAGCTGCTTGGAAAATGAAACACGAAGGTCCGAGCGCTTTCGTGAGTATTCGCTTCATCAGGGATAGAAAGCTTTGTATGGAGTGAATATTCACGAGGGTGCCATGATCTTCGTTTGGTTCTTATGTGGCTACAAATATATATATATATATATATATATATATATATATATATATATATATATATATATATATATATATATATATATATATATATATATTTTTTTTTTTTTTTTTCATACGATTCGCCATTTCCCGCATTTGCGAGGTAGCGTTAAGAACAGAGGACTGGGCCTTAGAGGGAAAATCCTCACCTGGCCCCCTTCTCTGTTCCATCTTTTGGAAAATTAAAAAAAAACGAGAGGGGAGGATTTCCAGCCACCCGCTCCCTCCCCTTTTAGTCGCCTTCTACGACACGAAGGGAATACGTGGGAAGTATTCTTTCTCCCCTATCCCCAGGGATTTTATGTTTAGTAACCTCTCAAAACTTTTAAAGCTATCACAATCAGGATGTATGTACCAATAATAGTGATTCTCATCATGGATCAAAATAAATATCTTTTTTCAAAAGAGGAGTGTTTTTCTTGGTGCCTGTAACAGGTACTGCAGCAACAGAAGGTCCCAACTTGTATGAACCAGTCACACCAGCTTTGTCAATGTTTGGCCGTTGCACAGTTTGTAAAGTCAATGATGCAAGCTTATTATTCCATCTTTCTTCTGCAAGCTTTCTTGTTTCAGCTGTCATCGTGGTTTTGTCACTTTGTCTCACTGCCATGTATTTCTGACTCACATCTAGTTTGCCTGCAGTTCTGAGGGATTTGTCCGATTTTTCCTGATGCACCCGCCTTCTCTCTAGCATGTTAGGTTCGAGGTACTTTTCTCTATTGACATTATGTAAATAACTTAATGGAACTGCTGGATAGTCTTTAAAATCCTCACTGTCTTTTGCAGTGTCATGCTTTTTCTCAGATTTCACACTTGAGGCTGCATAAGATTTTTCCTTGCAGTTTCTGTTTGGTAAATATGTGTTCCCTTTTCCTGATTCATTTGATTCACATGCATCTGTTACTACATCCTTGCATTCCTCTGCAGTATTTTTAATTTCATTTTTCTGAAACTGAACTTGTCCTACCTGATTCTGAATATCATATATATATATATATATATATATATATCGCATAATGACCTCCAGCAGCATAGAGTCGAACTCGCACCATTAGGGGCGAGCATAGCCGAGTGGTTAACGTACCCAATAATCACGCAAATGGTGCGGGGTTCGAATCCTTGCTGTTGGAGGTCATTATATGTTCTATGATAAGTGCGTCCATATGCAGTATATATATATATATATATATATATATATATATATATATATATATATGTATATATATTTTATTATACTTTGTCGCTGTCACCCGCTTTCGCGAGGTAGCGGAATGAAACAGACGAAAGAATGGCCCAACCCGCCCACATACACATGTATATACATACACGTCCACACACGCACATGTAACTATACATTTCATCGTATATACATACACGTCCACACACGCACATGTAACTATACATTTCATCGTATACACATATATACACACACAGACATATACATATATACACATGTACATAATTCATACTGTCTGCCCTTATTCATTCTCGTCGCCACCTCT
Source organism: Panulirus ornatus (assembly GCF_036320965.1). Taxonomy (NCBI): domain Eukaryota; kingdom Metazoa; phylum Arthropoda; class Malacostraca; order Decapoda; family Palinuridae; genus Panulirus; species Panulirus ornatus. The sequence continues at coordinate 18,114,697 of NC_092233.1, read as the reverse complement.
CCATACATGAAACGACAACCCCCTCCCCCCTTATGTGCGCGAGGTAGTGCTAAGAAAAGACAACAAAGGCCAATTTCGTTCACACTCAGTCTCTAGCTGTCATGTATAATACACCGAAACCACAGCTCCCTCCACATCCAGACCCCACAAAACTTTCCATGGTTTACCCCAGACGCTTCACATGCCCTGGTTCAATCCATTGACAGCACGTCGACCCCGGTATACCACATCGTTCCAGTTCACTCTATTCTTTGCAAGCCTTTCACCCTCCTGCATGTTCAGGCCCCGATCGCTCAAAATCTTTTTCACTCCATATATATATATATATATATATATATATATATATATATATATATATATATATATATATGGTGATGCCTCAAGGTCTTTTATAAATGTCAGGGTGAATTCTTGAAGTTATTTTAAGCCATTGTTACACCATAAGTAGACTTCAATAACAACGTCGTTGTCACATAATGGCCATGCAAACACATCTGTTGGAAATGAATTACAAAAAATGTTCAGGTCTCTCCCACGTACTTGACCACATGCCTCAGCACGTCGATGCATTGACCTGGACCATCTCTGATCAGCTGACACCCGTGGATCACTTGTGCCCACAGTTCATCTTGCGTGTGAACCTCGGATCAGGCCACGAAGCAGGGCCACTGAACCCTACCCACTTATTAGTGTACACGTCCTCAGGGTAGTTGACAGTCTGACGGCCGAAAAGGTGTTGGAGCTCCATCATGGCTGAACCATGACATAGTCAACCTAGTCCTGAGGCAGGAATATTCTCAAGAGGAACTGGCAAAATGTCACGCAGAAACATCCTGTATGCATCTCCATTTACCCTCTGTGGTAACTGAAATGAACCGATGACATTATTATTCAAAATACCAGGCCTCACACTGATGGCAAAACGTTACTGATGAGCTCCAGTTTCATGTACAGGTGAGGATTGTGCTCTGCCCATGTGTGGGTGTTGTGGGTATCAAATATCCCGTATGTTGTAAGGGTTATCTTGCCTCGTCTGTCAACAACACCTGACTTGCACAGTGAGGGTCGTCACCACAGAATTGTATGCTAGAAAGACGAACATCGGTCGTGATTTATTGTAATTTAGGAGATGGTAAGACTGTGATGCGAACTCCACAACTGTTGCACTTCTCTTTCCAGCAGATGTGGTTGCATGGCCATCATGTGACAACGACGGTGTTATCGAAGTTTAACTTATGGTGTAACAGTGGCTTAAAATAACTTCAAGAATTCACCCTGACATTAATAAAAGACCTTGAGGGATCACCCTGTGTATGTGTGTGTGTGTGTGTGTGTGTGTGTGTGTGTGTGTGTGTGTGTGAACTGGTATAGTGATTAAACACAGGAGGGCAACTGAGTCTTATTCTTCTAGCATTTCAACTAGCCTAAAACCTTTTTCTGAGAATCTGACTAAGATACAAAGATAAAGTCTATATATCCCGTGCAATAAGGTGCTACCTCGTAGGATGCCGTTCCGCGTTTCTTATCCTGGGTCGGCCGTGTTCCACATTCCTGTGCTGTGTTCCCCTGCTTTCCGTGACCGCTATTTTTGCCGCTGGACTGGGCAAGAGTTCAAAGACCCCACGATTGTTTATCACTTCTTCCGCCCATAGGTAGGCAGCTTCCAAGCTTTTCTAACTTGCTTGCTCCGTCCCATATACACTATAACTGCCTCTTATTTGGCAGATGTCCGTACTTGTCTATGTGGACAGCAAAATCATTCGATGTCCTTTGATGAACGTATATCAGCTTTAGGTTCGCTGATCCTTTGAGCAATATCTCGCCTTATACCGCCATCGTATATGGGCCTACATCCAGAACATGGCATGGTAAATATCACGCAATTCCTTTTTGAAACTATTTTTCACTATTTGTTTTCAACCCATCACATATCTTCGTCCCTAACGATATAGCATCGTTCATCTCCCCGTCTTCTGGAAGGATCTATACACAGCTGAGGTCTTCCTTGAATTGTGGCCAGTTAATATACTATTCATTTTCCTTTGTGCTGTTCTCGGCATTCCTTCTGCGCCTTTTCATAATGCTATATATTCTGAGCGACGCTGAGAGAAGTCAAGTGTTATAGTCTTTAAAAATTATCCCATTTGCTTAGCCATCTACGTGCCACATGATAACAGCCACGTATGATTACTAAGAGATAAGACAAATGTCAGTTTTCTCTCTAGCGAAGACTCTGTGTGTCGCTTATCATCTCCCTTATCTGGCGTCAGCATCTTTCGTGCAGATCACACACACACACACACACAACACACAGACACACACACACACACACACACACACACACACACACACACACACACACACACACACCCGCCCGCCCGTCCGCCCCCACGCGGGCCAAACAAGCTTGGAGGAGAGAGAGAGAGTAATCTTTTCCTTGCCGGTGGGAGGATGTCCCCTCCGAAGGCACACCTGCCCCAACCAATTTTTCTCCTTCGTCTTTTACCTCCAGTGGACAAGCTATATTGAGAGTTCGTGTCGTGTCTGACCACTGCCGTTGGCCGGGGAAGGCCCAGCGGCTGAAAGGTTAAGTAAGGTTACTTTAGGTTTGGGATGGGTTGCGAGAGTTAACAAAAATTTCTGTCTTTCGACGGAAATTTAGTGGTTCATTCTTAGCTGGTGGTGGGTCAGGTGCGTCTCTCTGGCTGGGGAGGCAGTACACAAACCGACGAAGAAAATGTACCACCAAAAGTCTCTTGGAGTTCAGGCACTTTGAATTCATTTACTTCAGTCATCCTTTTCAGTTCCGACTGTCTCTCTCTGTGACTCTCTCTCTCTCTCTCTCTCTCTCTCTCTCTCTCTCTCTCTCTCTCTCTCTCTCTCTCTCTCTCTCTCCCCTACAGTATGACCAGTTTGTTTGTCTCGCACCAACCACTCGGGTACTCATATTTCTCCCCGGACGTGTCTGTCACGCTCCTTCATGTGTATCCCATCTTTTTTTCAAATGTCTCGTGTCAGTCACTCATCCCTGTTCGTTCATCCGTGCTCGTTCATGCCATTCAGTCACCACGTATTTCATTCACCACGTAAACGAATAAGATGCAATAGCGAAACGGAACAAATGGGAAGTTCCAAGGAAAGGAACGAGCTGGACATGATTTCTGTATTCATTTCTATGATTAGAGTTGCTCTTGTATAGAATCAAGATAGAATTATAGTCCCCCACGACGCCAGGTGTATATTCTCCTTCAGTACGATACATTTTTTATCGTCA
>NC_092233.1:18081423-18106423 GCF_036320965.1 Panulirus ornatus | reverse complement strand
AAAGATTCTCGCTGGAAACAGCCATCGTCTTGTACGGGAAGAACCACGATAATCTGCATACAGTCCCCTAAACGTGTGAGTTTGGATTAATTCTGATCCCACATCAAACAGTACTAATGTGCTGCGTAATGCTATCTGCCCTTCCAACAGTAAATGCGTAAACTTACCCACAGCAAACAGGTTTCCCTCCCTCGGATATTGATCAGGCGTGACAAAGGAGAGCGCAACAAAGGACTCGTTAATGAGCGACTATGAGTAAGATTAGGGATGTGACTTTCTTGTCAATTGTAGACGAAAATTTGGAGCACATTGGTGGTCGAATCTTTTACCGCAAGTTGCTTCGCAGAGGAAAGAATTTAGGACGTAAATAAGATAAGACATGTCTCAGTTTTGGACATGAGCTGTTTACCATGACAGATGACAGTGTTCGAGCTGTCTAATTATCATGGGGTCAGTTTGATGAGTTCCACCTTAAGAGATGGGTTGACCTTGCTTGGTCACCAGCTGGAGTAGGAGTGTTGTGTACAGTTAAGACTGGAGGATCTGCTGGTCGTTGTCGTGAGGTAGGTAAACTGAATCTCTGCTGCCAAGACTGGGAAAAGCTGAGGTAAACTCTCGGTCAAGATAAAGGAATACCCTGAGAGCGTGTTGATCATGGTCAGGAAAGTACCTGGATGTTGGTGGTGTTGTCGCTGTCTGTCTAGTGATGTTGTCGCTGTCTAGTGGTGATGTTGTCGCTGTCTGGTGATGTTGTCGCTATCTGTCTGGTGATGTTGTCGCTGTCTGTCTGGTGATGTCGCTGTCTAGTGATGTTGTCGCTGTCTAGTGATGTTGTCGCTGTCTGGTGATGTTGTCGCTGTCTGGTGATGTTGTCGCTGTCTGGTGATGTTGTTGGTGTTTGGTGATGTTGTCGCTGTCTGTCTGGTGATGTTGTCGCTGTCTGTCTGGTGATGTTGTCGCTGTCTGGTGATGTTGTCGGTGTTTGGTGATGTTGTCGCTGTCTGTCTGGTGATGTTGTCGCTGTCTGTCTGGTGATGTTGTCGCTGTCTGTCTGGTGATGTTGTCGCTGTCTGTCTCTTGGTGATGTTGTCGCTGTCTGGTGATGTTGTCGCTGTCTGGTGATGTTGTCGCTGTCTGGTGATGTTGTCGCTGTCTGGTGATGTTGTCGGTGTTTGGTGATGTTGTCGGTGTTTGGTGATGTTGTCGCTGTCTGTCTGGTGGTGATGTTGTCGCTGTCTGTCTGGTGGTGATGTTGTCGCTGTCTGTCTGGTGGTGATGTTGTCGCTGTCTGGTGTTGTTGTCGGTGTTTGTCTGGTGGTGTTGTCGGTGTTTGGTGATGTTGTCGCTGTCTGTCTGGTGATGTTGTCGCTGTTTAGTGATGTTGTCGCTGTCTAGTGATGTTGTCGCTGTCTAGTGATGTTGTCGCTGTCTAGTGATGTTGTCGCTGTCTAGTGATGTTGTCGCTGTCTGGTGATGTATTCTGATGAATGTATGGTGCAACGACGGAGATCCTGAGAGGTTTTAGATCAACCTGATGCAACTATGGACGACATACAGAGGGATGCTGGTCATGGAGAACAACGGTGAATGATAGTGCCAGTCATATGGTGCCACAGTGCCAGGAGGCTGTGAGCACCAGTGCCAGTAATGTGGTACCACAGTGCCAGGAGGCTGTGATCACCAGTGCCAGTCGTATAGAGCCATGACTACGGGTTCAGCTCTTCATACATGAGAAGCCAACAAGATGAAATGCTCTGAAATAAAAAAAGAAATACTAGATCAAAAGTCTACCTGGTGAGGCAATAAAGGGCCAGTGTTGTCCGGAAGCCTTGCCATAACCGGAACACAAGGCCGGTGAACAACGGCGCCACAGTGGGGGACTAGACCTTTTCATCGTGGGAATCGACTGATGAAAACAGAATTTACCGTCCAAACAACAGTCGGGAAACAGATTGTTTTCCTTTCATTATATACGCATCTCTTTCCCTTACCGTAGGAATGGAATTTTCCTGTGTTAGATATATATATATATATATATATATATATATATATATATATATATATATATATATATATATATATATATATATACACATATATATATATATATATATATATATATATATATATATATATATATATACACATATATATATATATATATATATATATATATATATATATATATATATATATATATATATATATGAAAAGATTATGAGAGATATGCCCGTTGATTAAGCTCATTAAGATAAAAACAGAGACTTGATTAAGTTGGAATGATATTTCTGAAAGGATGATCCGCAGAAATACCAGCACACTCCAGAAATACATGAATAATACACAGTGAAATACGAAATACAGGAGGTGTGTGTGTGTGTGTGTGTGTGTGTGTGGGCAAGATGGCTCCAGGAGAGCCAACAGGAGGAGGCTGAGGGAGAGACTTGTGTACATAAGATGTCTTGTGGTGCTCCCGTATTGTTGCTCCCAGCCCGGCTAAGCTTGATGCACGACCCCTAATGATGGATGAGGTTTCCTCTCTCTCTCTCTCTCTCTCTCTCTCTCTCTCTCTCTCTCTCTCTCTCTCTCTCTCTCTCTCTCTCTGCTATTCTAGCAACATCTTTCTTTTTTTTTCTTTTCTTATCCAGGAAGACCTGATCTGTTGAAACTTACATTTTGACCAAGATGATCTGCGCTCATAAAACTCGTTTCGCTTCTTTTTTGTTTTTTTTCACCGGACGACTTGTGTTGTTCGAAACCAGAAGCATTCTTATACCAAAATGATCTTTATTGTGAAAAGAAAAATGAATTCTTTATTGGGAAAAGAAAGATAGATTCTTTATTGTAAAAATAAAGATAGATTCTGTATTGTAAAAAAAGACAGGATAGATTCTGTGGGAGGACCTGCACTGTTAACACATCAGTTTGATCTATGTTATAGATAGTAATGTAAAAATACTATTTTACATTCGTAAACAGTTTGTGAGGTCCAGAGGTCGGTGGCCAGCTGGTCACACACACACACACACACACATACACACGCCAGGGGAGTTGACATCAGCTGGTACAGGTGGGCCTGGCAGACGCGTATAACCCTTGATGGTTTATGGTACGTACGACCACTCAGATAGGTCGTACCCGTGTGAACTACTGGTCTTGCAATTAGTTAGACCAAAAATTACATTAACCTCTGCCGTGTGGAGCAGTATGAACAATCCAGCAATAAATTCCAAACACAGCTTCCCCCACCTGGCCTCACATTGGTAACCCTGCTTTCCACTCTGTGGGAGTATGTGGATCCACCAGTGGCACTGTTTCCGTCACTTGCCATAATACAACATGTGGAGCCACCAGTGGCACTGTTTCCGTCACTTGCCATAATACAACATGTGGATCCGCCAGTGGCACTGCTCCTGTCACTTGCCATAATACAACATGTGGAGCCACCAGTGGCACTGCTCCTGTCACTTGCCATAATACAACATGTGGAGCCACCAGTGGCACTGTTCCTGTCACTTGCCATAATGCAACATGTGGAGCCACCAGTGGCACTGTTCCTGTCACTTGCCATAATACATGTGGAGCCACCAGTGGCACTGCTCCTGTCACTTGCCATAATACAACATGTGGAGCCACCAGTGGCACTGTTTCCGTCACTTGCCATAATACAACATGTGGATCCGCCAGTGGCACTGCTCCTGTCACTTGCCATAATACAACATGTGGAGCCACCAGTGGCACTGCTCCTGTCACTTGCCATAATACAACATGTGGAGCCACCAGTGGCACTGTTCCTGTCACTTGCCATAATACAACATGTGGAGCCACCAGTGGCACTGTTTCTGTCACTTGCCATAATACATGTGGAGCCACCAGTGGCACTGTTCCTGTCACTTGCCATAATACATGTGGAGCCACCAGTGGCACTGCTCCTGTCACTTGCCATAATACAACATGTGGAGCCACCAGTGGCACTGCTCCTGTCACTTGCCATAATACAACATGTGGAGCCACCAGTGGCACTGCTCCTGTCACTTGCCATAATACAACATGTGGATCCACCAGTGGCACTGCTCCTGTCACTTACCATAATACAACATGTGGAGCCACCAGTGGCACTGCTCCTGTCACTTGCCATAATACAACATGTGGAGCCACCAGTGGCACTGCTCCTGTCACTTGCCATAATACAACATGTGGATCCACCAGTGGCACTGCTCCTGTCACTTGCCATAATACAACATGTGGAGCCACCAGTGGCACTGCTCCTGTCACTTGCCATAATACAACATGTGGATCCACCAGTGGCACTGCTCCTGTCACTTACCATAATACAACATGTGGAGCCACCAGTGGCACTGTTTCCGTCACTTGCCATAATACAACATGTGGATCCGCCAGTGGCACTGCTCCTGTCACTTGCCATAATACAACATGTGGAGCCACCAGTGGCACTGTTCCTGTCACTTGCCATAATACAACATGTGGAGCCACCAGTGGCACTGTTCCTGTCACTTGCCATAATACAACATGTGGAGCCACCAGTGGCACTGTTTCTGTCACTTGCCATAATACATGTGGAGCCACCAGTGGCACTGCTCCTGTCACTTGCCATAATACAACATGTGGAGCCACCAGTGGCACTGTTCCTGTCACTTGCCATGATACAACATGTGGAGCCACCAGTGGCACTGCTCCTGTCACTTACCATAATACAATGACGTCACAGTCACGCTTACCAACCCCATCCAGACGACGGGAGAAGTTCCCAGTCTGAAATCCATTGCACCCGACGTAAAGGTAATAATAACACATGGTCGTCCTATACAGTCTGTGTAGAAGCGATGGTATAGACGACCAGCTAAGTGATAGACGGGTCGTACCACGTAGCACAAGTCGTGTGCTGATGAACGACAAAGCTGTTGCCAACCAAACCTCTGGACGACAGCTCCAACTCATTCTTATTCTACACCAAATTTCAACCAAGCGGCAGTGTGGCAGTCATTATACACAAGCGACGGTGTTTATATATCCAAGCGGCAGTAATTATACCCAAGCGGCAGTAATCATACCCAAGTGGCAGTAATTATATCCAAACGGCAGTAATTATACTCAGGCGTCAGAGATTATACCTCTGTCAGTACAGACTTGGTGGTTTTTTTTTTTTTCATATTTCAGATTTCAGATGAAATATTCGTGTCTTGTTAATACTTGACACCTCTTTTCACTCAGATGTCCTGTCAGGAAGGTGTCCTGGGACTGTGTAGGTGTTTGTATTTATTAAAGAAACATTTACCTTTGAATATAAATGGCAGAGACAATACCTATTGCTTCTGTAAGGGGGAAAAATAAAAACCTAGAGCAATGATTGATATGTGAAGACTTCCACTATTTCCAGAGAGACGGCAACATATCATGAAGTAATTAGTCTTCGTACAATGTTAGATATGTACATGGTAGGCAAATCTGTACAGAGTGCACTGTCTGTAATTTTCTCATGACGTTGCACATGATGAAGCCTGCTTCACTCTCGTACATTATGCACAAACATTATTCAAATTACCTGCTGTGCTGGTCACTCCAACCTGACTAATGTCTTTCTTTGTGTATATTATTATTATAATCTATTTAATATTATCATATGATTTATTCAGTATTGTTATAATTTTGCTTCATGATTTCCTGTTTAAGTTTAACATTTACCCACACTTGTGTGAAGCTTCTGTGGATAGGTTATGAGAGATGATAATGGCTAACTGATATTTAGAAATACGAGGATACATAGATAAGACAGGAAAAGAAACGAGTGGCTGAGAGAGAAAAACATGAGACAGGGCTGGTCGAAATTGTTCCCAACCCGAGAGAGAGAGAGAGAGAGAGAGAGAGAGAGAGAGAGAGAGAGAGAGAGAGAGAAAGGGGGAGAGAGGGAGGGAGGGAGAATACATCTTTATTTACGTAACAGCACCTACGACGCGATTTTGTTAAATGACATGGCTAGCTCGCAGCGCTTACTGGAGGAAAATCTCCTCTTGCGAAGAACGAGTCTCGTGAGATGTGTTGTCTGTGTTACGTGGAGAGCTTGCTCGTCCTCTGGACTGCATGCCAGCAGCCCCACGTGTGGGTGAGGCGCAAAGCAAAGACAGTTGTAACCTGAGCCAAAGGAAGGAGTGACACTTGACAGTCACTGAAACGTTGGCATTACCGCAAAGCCGCAAGTGATGCTCTCCCGATATCCAGGCGGGTGAAAACTGGTCGAACTTCCCTGGTCGATGGCTACCTACCACCTACCAGAGAGAGAGAGAGAATTAGCGAACGCCGGTCTTTTGAGAAGTTTTGATCATACCGTCGAACTTCTGTCCTGGACATTGCAAGAAGTTATGTCCCAACTCGCTCGTAGTTCACAGCTGCTGAATGATCAACAAACTGATATGGTTTATCAATGATATCCTGTCGTGGTGTTATCAAGGCAGTGTTGAATGTGATATAATTGTGTTTGTCATCACAGTTCTGGCACTTTGGCAGGTACCAATGCCATAGGTTCTTGTTTTGAAAGTGATGAGGCAGTTTGAGCGCGACGGTACGAACCTTGAGTACGGCGGGACGACCCTTAAAAGAGATGGTACAATTCCTGAGCACGACGGCTCGACTCCATAGCACGACGGTACGACACTTGAGCACGATGGCGCGACTCGTGAGCACGACGGTACAACACTTGAGCACGATGGCGCGACTCATGAGCACGACGGTACGACACTTGAGCACGATGACGCGACTCATGAGCACGACGGTACGACACTTGAGCACGACGGGACGACCCTTGAGCACGACGGTACGACTAACCACGGGCATGACTGGCTGATCACCATTCACAAATATATGATTGTGCTTCGATTAGATTGATCAATATGCAAATTAGTAAGTTTAGAGGAGGGTTATGAAATGTAGATTACTCTTACTGATGTGTTAATATGTGGAAACCTCCCTCTAATGATATGGTAATGTCTTTCCTGTTTCGAACATATACAGTTTATCTCATTAATTATGTAACAACAGGACTCCGCTCTGCAAAGCTGCCACAGATTTATGTCTGTCATACATATCAGTGGCTGGGGAAATGGTGGATCGCTGGTGAGTGAACAGTTCTTTGACGAGACTGTACCATTTCTGTACCACTGTGGTCAAGTGATCCATCATTTATACCTCTATGGTTCAAGTAACCCACCACTTGCACCACTATGGTTCAAATGACCAACCGTTTGTACCACAATGGTTCAAGTGACTAATCTCTTGCACCACTATGGCTCAAGTGACCAACCACTTGCACCACTGTGGTTCAAGTGACCAACCACTTGCACCACTAAGGTTCAAGCGACCGACCACTTTAACCACTAAGGTTCAAGTGACCAGCCACTTGCACCACTATGGCTCAAGTGACCAGCCATTTGTACCACTGTGGTTCAAATGACCAACCACTTGCACCACTATGGCTCAAATGACCAACCATTTGTACCACTATGGCTCAAGTGACTAACCACTTGCACCACTATGGCTCAAGTGACCAACCACTTTCACCACTAGGGCTCAAGTGACCAGCCATTTGTACCACTGTGGTTCAAACGACCAACCCCCTCAATGAAAAAAAAAAAAGAGAACTAAAAGAAAGAGAATAAAAAATCCTGCGGGAGACCAATTTTTCCTTTCCTTACAAAGGTCAAACTTGGTAGTGAATTTCCGTCAGTTGACTTGCTAATCGCTGAGGGGGGGGAAAAAAAAGGAAACTATCCAGCTTCTGTCTTTTAGGTCGATGACGTCAGAACATTACACACAGGCGACGTTGAGATATGCTTTTTGAGACGAATGACGAGGTGTTCCCATTTTCATTACGTGTTGTTAACACAATTGGTATACCGTTTTCATTACGTGTTGGTACACAATTGGTATATGATGATCTGAATGAATTCTTTTCAAATTTTCTCGTCAGGTTTTTCGTTCAAACATTACATAAAGCATGTTAACAGCATGTATTACCCAGTTAGGTTACTGAGAACAGAAAAATCATAAGACATTGATACTTATTGCCAAAAGAAAGCTTTTCTTTAGCAATACAAAGACAGTGTAAGTCATCGGAGATTTCTCTTGACACTTGGCTGGTATATCCTCTGACACTTGGCTGGTATATCCTCTGATACTTGGCTGGTATATCCTGTGACACTTGGCTGGTATATCCTTTGATACTTGGTTGGTATATCCTCTGACACTTGGCTGGTATATCCTCTGATACTTGGCTGGTATATCCTCTGACACTTGGCTGGTATATCCTCTGACACTTGGTTGGTATATCCTCTGACACTTGGCTGGTATATCCTCTGATACTTGGCTGGTATATCCTCAGTCATCATTGATCATGGGGTGAAAATCGTCATGTCTTCGCCAGCTTCTTGTGGTGCGCTGCTTTACCTAAGTTCTCTCGTGTCAGGGAGCAGCAGTGGTCAGCCATCATGGTAACATCCCATCGTCCTTGATGTCTTCTTTCCGTCCGTCGTCTTCATGACGTGGAGGAACCTTTCCCCATGTTCCTCGCTCACACTACCCAGGTCGTCAGGAAAATGGTTCAGGTGCGAGTGAAGGAAGTGAATTGTCAGACTCGCGTTGCAGCCAAGTTTTTTTTTAGGTCTTGTTGAGCATTTTATTGACCTGGAGTTGGGATCTTTGTGATTACCTGAAAAGTTTTGGATGACCCTCCTGAATGCAGGCCAGGCCTTCATTCTCTGCTGAGTTCATCGTTCCTTCAAACTGGTCATCATGTGTCAAGTTTTTGATTTGTGGCTCGACAAAGTTGCCTTCTTATATGTTTTTGTAAGGTGAAGTTTGGAAATCTACATCACATGCATCTGAATCACTTTCCTGATTTATCAAGTGTTCTGACGAAGTGCTTCGTCAACCCCCAGCTTTATATGGAGTGGCGGTCACAAAACTTAAAAGGGCTCAAGCATAGCTTTTCGTGAGTGATGCTCTTTGAACTTGGAGGAAATGTGATTATAGACGGCCATTCCCTCTTTTACCTTGTGTTGATTCCTCGCTCTAACATCCCACTCACATTAAAGGCATGGCATTTTCATGTACCAAGACCACTGGCCAAGCAGCTTGTACAAAACTTCCAAATCTCTACACACACAGTCTATTAATGTCTACTGAAGCTGTAGATTCTCGTATGTCTCCCTCGTATGTCTGAGGGACTTCACGAAGGGTTTTCTCCTCAGGGAAGAAGAACATAAGTTTCTCTCATCTTCATTTTGTTAGCCATATTATAGGATTAGACATCAGAAAGAATTGTGAGGAATCAGAGAAATTTGATGATAGGATGAAGGTCTGGGAAGAAGAGGCAGGTTGTGCTGCGGCAAAATCTATTGAAAGAGAACAGAGGAAATCCTTGGGTTCAAGTATGGTAGATGATCGTGTCGCCAGGGGTGTGGCCATGGGCACGAAGCTGAAGATACCTCGACCTTCCAGCCTCCTAAAAGGACTTGTAGGATTTCAGAATCTCCGCTGGGAAGACTCCTCCTCAAAATAGGATTAGCGACCTACAAGATGAAGTACAGGATGATCTTGGTGTTCGGAACTCTCATATCATATCAGGACCAGAATTTTTGTAGTGAGGGAAAAGGGAGGAAAAAATATGTGTTCTCATGATTGTAAACTGGAGGATATTCTGGAAGAATTTGAGGAAATCGTCTCAAACACGACGTTTGTAGCTGGTAGCAGGTGGGAAGAAGCTTAAGCAAAGTATAGGATCTTTATATTTCAGCTTAAAGAGAACCGTAGGAGACTCGTTCTGTCAGGATTGCTCCCGAGGTTTGACGTCAGATCCTGTACCCTCAGTAGAATGTTGGGGATTAAGAGCAGAGTTGAGACTGTCTGTAGGGAGGAGGATAGAGTGTTGTGTATAGATTTATGGGACCATTTTATTTGCCATAGAAGCCTGTATGCCAGGGACGGTCTCCGTTTAAATGGAGCGGGGAAAGTCCGCAGAGTGTTATACGAGACTATTAGGTTCAGCTATAGAAAATTATAGATTGGTTACGTATTGTGACTATTAGGTTCTGCTATAGATAATTATAGATTAGTTACGTATTTACAAGACGAGGAAACGAAGAAGATAATTCAAGCCAAGGAACATGGCTGGCTAATACGTAGGACCAGGAGTATGAGGAACACAGTGGCAGGTCCAAAAGGAGGAGAATAGAACAAGACAGGTTACGCAAAGGTCCCAAGTAGAGGCCGTGTCTCAGGTAGGGAGGAGGTAAGGGTGGGATCTGTCTGTTGCCGTCTGTAGGAGTAGAGGCACACTGGGGCTGGTACAGGCAAAATCCTAGGTCGGAGCTGAGAAAAAGGTGGTTGGAGACCGGGGCGGGACGGGTCAGTTTGGGGTCAACGGCGGGCTTCCCTTTTCCATAAACACACACACACACACACACACACACACACACACACACACACACACGCACTGATAATCGAGTTTTAAACGCACATGCCAATAACCAGACCAAGGGAATTTAATTCAAGAGTTGCTCACAAATGGCAGAAGAAAATAACTTCATTGATCTCAAATCCAGGGATCATCATCTCCCACTGCTGTATACACACACACACACACACACACACACACACACACACACACACACACACGAACTAACGACGAAAAGTCTCGGTAATATGTCAGACTATTTCATGTTGATGCGTGGAGCGTTCGCTGCAAAATTTTGAAGAGAGAAAGAAAAAAAAGTTGCTTTGGAAGAAAACTCCGACGTGATTAGCATTTCGGAATCTTGATCAGACAGAAAGTAGAGATTTGCTCGCCAAATGTGCGATTCTTGGGTACGTTCTCTTTAACAGTGATGGGGGGAAAATCAAGGAGGCAGAGATATCTTGCTCTTTGTTAAATCTAATCTTAATCCCGTACTGAACAATGTAGTGGTTATTGATGAAATCAAATTCCTTTATTGTTGGAATTAAAGATACACTTCGAGAGAAAATAACAATAGGTTTACGTAGTTCATATACTCCCTGCACAGGCGACAGAAACAGAGGAAAGTCTTTGCGATTACTTGACAGAAATCTGTGATGAACAAGACCCAGTCATCATAAGGGATTATAACATACTGGTATCTAAGCGGGGTAAGAGTCCCTTGCTAGTAGCATGGGCCTTGGTCTCTACCTAATCTTGCTTGATAGTGTCATAACTGTAATTAGTTAAGAAACCTGCTCGCGTTGAGAGCGAATTAGATTTATTAGATATTGTTTGCATAGCTAAGAAGGATCTAGGCTAACGTAAGAGGAGTATTGGATATTGTTTGCGTAGCTGAGAAGGATCTAGGCTTACGTAGGAGGAGTATTGGATATTGTTTGCATAGCTGAGTAGAATCTAGGCGCATGTAGATGTATTAGATATTGTTTGCATAGCTGAGAAGGATCTAGGCTAACGTAAGAGGAGTATTGGATATTGTTTGCATAGCTGAGTAGAATCTAGGCGCATGTAGATGTATTAGATATTGTTTGCATAATTGAGAAGGATCTAGGCTAACGTAAGAGGAGTATTGGATATTGTTTGCATAGCTGAGTAGAATCTAGGCGCATGTAGATGTATTAGATATTGTTTGCATAGCTGAGAAGGATCTAGGCTAACGTAAGAGGAGTATTGGATATTGTTTGCATAATTGAGAAGGATCTAGGCTAACGTAAGAGGAGTATTGGATATTGTTTGCATAATTGAGAAGGATCTAGGCTAACGTAAGAGGAGTATTGGATATTGTTTGCATAGCTGAGAAGGATCTAGGCTCACGTAGGAGGAGTATTGGATATTGTTTGCATAGCTGAGAAGGATCTAGGCTCACGTTGGAGGAGTATTGGATATTGTTTGCATAGCTGAGAAGGATCTAGGCTAACGTAAGAGGAGTATTGGATATTGTTTGCATAGCTGAGTAGAATCTAGGCGCATGTAGATGTATTAGATATTGTTTGCATAATTGAGAAGGATCTAGGCTAACGTAAGAGGAGTATTGGATATTGTTTGCATAGCTGAGTAGAATCTAGGCGCATGTAGATGTATTAGATATTGTTTGCATAGCTGAGAAGGATCTAGGCTAACGTAAGAGGAGTATTGGATATTGTTTGCATAGCTGAGTAGAATCTAGGCGCATGTAGATGTATTAGATATTGTTTGCATAGCTGAGAAGGATCTAGGCTAACGTAAGAGGAGTATTGGATATTGTTTGCATAGCTGAGTAGAATCTAGGCGCATGTAGATGTATTAGATATTGTTTGCATAGCTGAGAAGGATCTAGGCTAACGTAAGAGGAGTATTGGATATTGTTTGCATAGCTGAGAAGGATCTAGGCTTACGTAAGAGGAGTATTGGATATTGTTTGCATAGCTGAGAAGGATCTAGGCTAACGTAAGAGGAGTATTGGATATTGTTTGCATAATTGAGAAGGATCTAGGCTAACGTAAGAGGAGTATTGGATATTGTTTGCATAATTGAGAAGGATCTAGGCTAACGTAAGAGGAGTATTGGATATTGTTTGCATAGCTGAGTAGAATCTAGGCGCATGTAGATGTATTAGATATTGTTTGCATAGCTGAGTAGAATCTAGGCGCATGTAGATGTATTAGATATTGTTTGCATAGCTGAGAAGGATCTAGGCTAACGTAAGAGGAGTATTGGATATTGTTTGCATAGCTGAGTAGAATCTAGGCGCATGTAGATGTATTAGATATTGTTTGCATAGCTGAGTAGAATCTAGGCGCATGTAGATGTATTAGATATTGTTTGCATAGCTGAGTAGAATCTAGGCGCATGTAGATGTATTAGATATTGTTTGCATAGCTGAGAAGGATCTAGGCTAACGTAAGAGGAGTATTGGATATTGTTTGCATAGCTGAGTAGAATCTAGGCGCATGTAGATGTATTAGATATTGTTTGCATAGCTGAGTAGAATCTAGGCGCATGTAGATGTATTAGATATTGTTTGCATAGCTGAGAAGGATCTAGGCTTACGTAGGAGGAGTATTGGATATTGTTTGCATAGCTGAGAAGGATCTAGGCTAACGTAAGAGGAGTATTGGATATTGTTTGCATAACTGAGAAGGATCTAAGCTAACGTAAGAGGAGTATTGGATATTGTTTGCATAGCTGAGTAGAATCTAGGCGCATGTAGATGTATTAGATATTGTTTGCATAGCTGAGTAGAATCTAGGCGCATGTAGATGTATTAGATATTGTTTGCATAGCTGAGTAGAATCTAGGCGCATGTAGATGTATTAGATATTGTTTGCATAGCTGAGTAGAATCTAGGCGCATGTAGATGTATTAGATATTGTTTGCATAGCTGAGTAGAATCTAGGCGCATGTAGATGTATTAGATATTGTTTGCATAGCTGAGAAGGATCTAGGCTAACGTAAGAGGAGTATTGGATATTGTTTGCATAGCTGAGTAGAATCTAGGCGCATGTAGATGTATTAGATATTGTTTGCATAATTGAGAAGGATCTAGGCTAACGTAAGAGGAGTATTGGATATTGTTTGCATAGCTGAGAAGGATCTAGGCTAACGTAAGAGGAGTATTGGATATTGTTTGCATAGCTGAGTAGAATCTAGGCGCATGTAGATGTATTAGATATTGTTTGCATAGCTGAGTAGAATCTAGGCGCATGTAGATGTATTAGATATTGTTTGCATAGCTGAGAAGGATCTAGGCTAACGTAAGAGGAGTATTGGATATTGTTTGCATAATTGAGAAGGATCTAGGCTAACGTAAGAGGAGTATTGGATATTGTTTGCATAGCTGAGAAGGATCTAGGCTAACGTAAGAGGAGTATTGGATATTGTTTGCATAGCTGAGTAGAATCTAGGCGCATGTAGATGTATTAGATATTGTTTGCATAGCTGAGTAGAATCTAGGCGCATGTAGATGTATTAGATATTGTTTGCATAGCTGAGAAGGATCTAGGCTAACGTAAGAGGAGTATTGGATATTGTTTGCATAGCTGAGTAGAATCTAGGCGCATGTAGATGTATTAGATATTGTTTGCATAGCTGAGTAGAATCTAGGCGCATGTAGATGTATTAGATATTGTTTGCATAGCTGAGAAGGATCTAGGCTAACGTAAGAGGAGTATTGGATATTGTTTGCATAGCTGAGTAGAATCTAGGCGCATGTAGATGTATTAGATATTGTTTGCATAATTGAGAAGTATTGTTTGTATAGCTGTAGTGGCACTAGGCGTCACGTTGGAGGAGTTGGGATTGTTGCATAGCTGAGAAGGCTCTAGGCTCACGTATGTGGATGAATCGGGGATGTGTGTTTGCATAGCTGACCAAGGACTGGACTCACGTTGGAGGAGTATTGGATATTGTTTTGCATAGCTGAGAAGGCTTTAGGCTCACGTAGGAGGAGTATTGGATATTGTTTGCATAGCTGAGAAGGATCTAGGCTCACGTTGGAGGAGTATTGGATATTGTTTGTATAGCTGAGAAGGATCTAGGCCCACGTTGGAGGAGTATTGGATATTGTTTGCATAGCTGAGAAGGCTCTAGGCGCACGTTGGAGGAGTATTGGATATTGTTTGCATAGCTGAGTAGAATCTAGGCGCATGTAGATGTATTAGATATTGTTTGCATAGCTGAGTAGAATCTAGGCGCATGTAGATGTATTAGATATTGTTTGCATAATTGAGAAGGATCTAGGCGCACGTTGAAGCTTTGGATTTTTTTTTGGTTTGTTTGCGTAGCCAAAGAGGATGTGGGGGTCATCAAGGAGGCGTACTGGCTATTGTTTGCATGGCTGAGCGAGGCCCTGGTGTCATCAAGTTAGGATAACTTTTCCACTTTCGTGTTTAATAATTGTTTCATTAAGCATTTAATGTCCCTGTTAGTAACACATGAAAGGCCGGACCTCCACCACAACCTTCATCATTAAGCTTTAGCTTAGGCGTAAACATAAGCTTCATTACAAGCTCAGCCATTATTTCGTCATAAGCTTCACCATAAGCATAAGCTTAACCATAAGCTATATCATAAACTTCGTCATAAGCTTAATCATAAGTTTTATTATAAGCTTAACCATAAGTTTTATCCTAAGCTTAACCATACGTTTTATTATAAGCTTAACCATAAGTTTTATCATAAGCTTAACCATACGTTTATCATAAGCTTAACCATACGTTTTATCATAAGCTTAACCATACGTTTTATCATAAGCTTAACCATACGTTTTATCATAAGCTTAACCATAAGTTTTATCATAAGCTTAACCATAACTTTAGTCATAAGGTTAACCATACGTTTTATCATAAGCTTAACCATAAGTTTTATCATAAGCTTAACCATAAGTTTAACGATAAGCTTCATGAAATCTTCACCACAAATTTAGTCACATTAAGCTCACGCTTCACCAAAGTTTGCTACTCAAGCTTCACATCAAGCTTCACCACAGATTGCAACTCGAGCTTCGTTTCACGTTTCACTCAAGATTCACCACAAGCTTCATATCAAGCTGCACCACAAGCTTCATATCAAGCTGCACCACAAGCTTCATATCAAGCTGCACCACAAGCTTCATATCAAGCTGCACCACAAGCTTCATATCAAGCTACACCACATGCTTCATATCAAGCTGCACCACAAGCTTCATATCAAGCTGCACCACATGCTTCATATCAAGCTGCACCACAAGCTTCATATCAAGCTGCACCACAAGCTTCATATCAAGCTGCACCACAAGCTTCATATCAAGCTGCACCACAAGCTTCATATCAAGCTGCACCACATGCTTCATATCAAGCTGCACCACATGCTTCATATCAAGCTGCACCACAAGCTTCATATCAAGCTGCACCACAAGCTTCATATCAAGCTGCACCACATGCTTCATATCAAGCTGCACCACATGCTTCATATCAAGCTGCACCACATGCTTCATATCAAGCTGCACCACATGCTTCATATCAAGCTGCACCACAAGCTTCATATCAAGCTGCACCACATGCTTCATATCAAGCTGCACCACAAGCTTCATATCAAGCTGCACCACAAGCTTCATATCAAGCTGCACCACATGCTTCATATCAAGCTGCACCACATGCTTCATATCAAGCTGCACCACATGCTTCATATCAAGCTGCACCACATGCTTCATATCAAGCTGCACCACAAGCTTCATATCAAGCTGCACCACATGCTTTGCCTCAAACTTCACCACAAATTGTACCTCAAGCTGCACCTTAAGATATACCTCAAGCTTCACCGTAAACTTCCCTTCAAGCTTCACCACTCGATGCATCTCAAACTTCACTTTAAGCTTCAACTTAAGCTTCACCTTAAACTTCAACTTAAGCTTCACCACTAGATGCATCTCAAGCTTCACCTTAAACTTCAACTTAAGCTTCACCTTAAGCTTCAACTTAAGCTTCACCACCGGATGCATCTCAAGCTTCACATTAAGCTTCAACTTAAGCTTCACCACTAGATGCATCTCAAGCTTCACATTAAGCTTCAACTTAAGCTTCACCACTAGATGCATCTCAAGCTTCACCTTAAGCTTCAACTTAAGCTTCACCACTAGATGCATCTCAAGCTGCATCGTAAGCTTTCCTTCAAGCTTCACCACTAGGTGCATCTCAAGCTTCACCTTAAGCTTCCCTTCAAGCTTCACCACTCAATGTATCTCAAGCTGCACCATAAGCTTTACCTCAAGCTTCACCGCAAGCTTTACCATTAACCGCAGAGCAGACCTTGAGGAAAATACTTCACACAGTAAACATCAAACAACAATTTTTCTGATGCATTCTCCGGTCACGCTTCGTGCGCCACACATGACCCCCGTAAGAAACTTCACTCTGTATTTGTTCAGTGAAGTTCACAGTCAGTCCCAAACTTCAGGAACCTCTTACAATGGACTTCCTGTACAACCTACACCATTAACCTTTGTCGTGGAATACAACAGGGAGCCTTCTACTTCCCCCTATTTTCTCCATATATATATATATATATATATATATATATATATATATATAATTTCATACTTGCTCGCCATTTCCTGATCCTTAGAGAGAAAATTCTTCACTAGGCTCCTTGATCTGTTCCTTCTTTTGGAAAGCAATACAGGAAGGGAGGATTTACAGCCACCCGTTCCCGCTAGTCGCCTTCTACGACACGCAGGGAGGACGTGGGAAGTATTCTTTCTCCCCTATCCCGAATGATTGTAATGGTACATATAATAAAGCAAAGGATGATAATAATAGTGATGATAATCATAATAACAATGATAATGATAATGATAATGATAACAATAATGATGATAATGATAATAATAATGATGATAATTATAATAATAATAATGATAATAATAATAATAATAATAATAATAATAATAATAATGGGACTTTTTCACTTCATTACTTTTGTATTTGCTTTAACTGAGTTTTATCAGGCACGTATCATACCAGCAGTGGACTTTGTCTTGGTCCCATTGTAAATTCCTGCATTTCTCCTAACTCTTTCCCTCCGTGTCACCCCTGGTGACATCATAGCCAAACATACCAGTCTTTCTGGTGAGTCATTTACATAAATAAAGAAGTTTGTGAGGTGTGTTTGTGTGCGCAGAGATTGATTTTGTTTTTCTTCTTCTTGGCAAACAAGATCATGATAGGTTTATGTGGCGTCCAAGTCGATAGTTCAGAATTAAACACTGGACACATAATAGAGGGAAAGTGTATAGATGAAGTAACAGGAGACATGACACACACACCAGCCCTCCGGCGTCCCCCTCCTGGCCGTGGCCGAGCAGCTGAGGTCATGGTGGCCCGAGCACAAGACGCTGTTAGGTCAGTGGGTTGGTGTCGCCCACGGGCTACTCGCGGTTAACTTGGAGATAATGACCTGCCACTGGAACTTGGTGGGTGGAGGAGGAGGAGGAGGTAGGGCTGAGAAGAGGTGGAGGGGTGAGTGGGGGTGTGGTGAGGAGAGGTTTGATCCCCCTGTCCTCCCCCTCCCACTTCTTCCATCAATTCTGTGTCGTGGTTGAGGAATGTTACAGTTACATGGTGAAGTGTGTCATACAAATTTTTTTAGAACAAAATTTTAGGTCTTGACGTTATCTAGAATGGTTATGTATACGTAGATCTGAACGTTATCTAGAATGGTTATGTATACGTAGATCTGAACGTTATCTAGAATGGTTATGTATACGTAGATCTGAACGTTATCTAGAATGGTTATGTATACGTAGATCTGAACGTTATCTAGAACGGTTATGTATACGTAGATCTGAACGTTATCTAGAACGGTTATGTATACGTAGATCTGAACGTTATCTAGAATGGTTATGTATACGTAGATCTGAACGTTATCTAGAATGTTTATGTATACATTTCACCGTCAAATAACCTCCATCGTCTGCGGTTTGGACAGAAGTCAAGTGAATAATGATATTGTATAATAATCAATTCTGATGAAGACCGAGATTATATACAGAAAAATGACGTTAATGCAGACTACCCGTCCAGCTGGCTGGCTCACTGGGTCAGTGAAGCATAATGACTGGTGGCAGGTAAGTCTGCAGTTGGGTAGTGTGGTGGACAAAAGCCGGAGTTGCGGAGCGAAGGTCGCCGGATTACAGAAATTACAGAAATCGCGAATCGTCTGAGACATATTATTGCCAGTCTGCGACTGCAGGTCAGGGAGGGTGGGGCGCGCGCGCGCCTCCTCTCTTATTCCTCCTCCTACTCCTCCTCCTTCTCCTCCTCCTCTTCCTCCTCCTCCTCCTCCTCCTCCTCCTCCCACTCTTGCTGTAGACGGTATCGATCTGCTTCGCTTCCCAGGCTAATTTGGGTAGACGGGAGAGGGTTCTCAGACCGGGTCATACACCCACACACACACACACACACACACACACAAGTCATCGCCGTTTCTGCGCGATATCACATCCCATTTACTAAGGCGTTGGCATTAGTGCAGAGGATGTTAAGAATGTATATAACTCTTTACCTGCGTTAATGAATGTCGTCCATTACTCCTAAGTGTATGTAATGGTTAACGTAGCTGGCTGGCTTGCTCTTCGTTACAGTGAGTGTGTGTATTGAACTCATTTCGGTACCAGTTCGATGCCCCTCATATCCTGCGTATTGGTAGGAAGCTAATGAGGAAGGTACGTGTGAGTGAACTTCCTTTTCATTTCCTTTTAACTTTCTGATTCGCGATTAAACGGAAGAGTAACGATATAGGAGACGACGAAAATTTCGTAAGATATTTGTGAGGGCAATGTACGTATGGATGTAAAACAGTAGCCACGCTGGTGGTGGTGTGTAAATGGTCTAAATGCCACACTTCATACACCGCGAGACACACACACACACGTCAGTAAACACAACCCTAGTGACTATTTGTCTTCCTCCCACGAAGCATTGATCTCGCCACATCCACTCACTGAAATCTCTCCCGCGAAGGAATTTCAATGTATTGCAAATATATTGGTTAAGGTCTATCCTGATAGATCCCGGCGGAGCCACGGCCTTTTCCTTTTCCCTCCATATTGATCTGATACTCAAACATCCAACACGGGTTTGTGAACGTGACGATGTGTTACATGGTACCTGTGTCATGTGTGACGATGTGTTACATGGTACCTGTGTCATGTGTGACGATGCGTTACATGGTACCTGTGTCATGTGTGACGATGTGTTACATAGTTCCTGAGTGTGGTGCCATATGTGACGAGGTGTTACACAGTACCTGGCTCATGTGTGACAATATGATTCCTGTGCCACTTGTTATGCATGGGAGTGTGTCACAAGGCACGTGGGCAATGTGTGCCCTAGCTGATCGTCTCGATGTCACGTGACGATGAGCGGGGAAGCCTGTGTGAGCCGGACAGGCGATAACGATTTATGAAAGGGACAGCAAACAAGCAGGAAAATCCCTCCCACACACCACATTACTGAGGACAAGGAAGGATGAGCACGAAGCAGAGAAGGAGTCTCTCCATCCCTGTCGCAACCATTGCCTTCTCGAACTCTGTGGAGGCGTAGGTTGGGGCCGGCTGTGGTCTTCAGCTGCGACAGACCCTTGGGACTCTCATAAGACCTACCACAGTAAGGTAGTTCCTCTCGTGCTATAAAACCATGAATAACCACTAGGTTCTAGTGGCCCACCGTTTCCACAAAATCAATCAAGATACGATCAGCTGCTGAATTCGCGAGTCACGCTCTGCGCCTTGAAGCAACGTACAAAGGAGAAAGTTATTAAGTGTTTTGTGGTTCGGTCGATGACCGTCATCCCTGGTAACTCCTGGAAGACGTAGGATTACATGATCCATTGATCTTGTGGCCGCCCTGCACGCAGGGGGCACATTACCGCTGATCACGAGAGACCAGCTTGGCCTATGTTAAGGTCTGTCCGACCAGCGATACCCATAATGCACAGAGGTAAACATTGTATGTCTGACGTTACGGTGAAGATAACACTGGTATAAAACAGCTTGATTTCCATGTCCCACCGTGTCCCAGGAGATAAGGAAACAGATTATTAATATCACTGATGAAGTATATATCTTCATGTTAAGAAGATTTTTATCTGAACTGTTGGTTAAGTTGGTGATACAAGTTTACCATGATAAAAGCTGAAGTATATCAAACAAGATCCTGTTCATGTTTTCACAATGAGATCATACAGGAGGGGAGGGTTTCCAGCCCTCACTACACCACCCCGTGTGGACGACCAGGTGGAGTAGTGTATGTGGTATCGCGGAGTAACGTGTCAGGATATATTAAGTATCAGAAATAGTTTGGCTGACTAGATTCACACATGTTCACGGGTTGCGGGTGGGAGGTGGGAGTTATTGCACAATTGGTAAACACGCCTTACCTATCGGAAAATACTTTCACAGTGGCTGTAATGTGTTACATTTACATTACACGATGTTCAGTTCACTGACATTGTAAAACGGTGCAAGATGTGTGTGGTTAAATATATATATATTTGGTAAAGTGTGTGAAAGAAGAAAGTTAAGAGTAAATGTGAATAAGAGCAAGCTTATTAGGTACAGTAGGGTTGAGGGTCAAGTCAATTGGGAGGTGAGTTTGAATGGAGAAAAACTGGAGGAAGTGAGGTGTTTTAGATATCTGGGAGTGGATCTGGCAGCGGATGGAACCATGGAAGCGGAAGTGGATCATAGGGTGGGGGAGGGGGCGAAAATTCTGGGAGCCTTGAAGAATGTGTGGAAGTCGAGAACATTATCTCGGAAAGCAAAAATGGGTATGTTTGAAGGAATAGTGGTTCCAACAATGTTGTATGGTTGCGAGGCGTGGGCTATGGATAGAGTTGTGCGCAGGAGGATGGATGTGCTGGAAATGAGATGTTTGAGGACAATGTGTGGTGTGAGGTGGTTTGATCGAGTAAGTAACGTAAGGGTAAGAGAGATGTGTGGAAATAAAAAGAGCGTGGTTGAGAGAGCAGAAGAGGGTGTTTTGAAATGGTTTGGGCACATGGAGAGAATGAGTGAGGAAAGATTGACCAAGAGGATATATGTGTCGGAGGTGGAGGGAACGAGGAGAAGAGGGAGACCAAATTGGAGGTGGAAAGATGGAGTGAAAAAGATTTTGTGTGATCGGGGCCTGAACATGCAGGAGGGTGAAAGGAGGGCAAGGAATAGAGTGAATTGGAGCGATGTGGTATACAGGGGTTGACGTGCTGTCAGTGGATTGAATCAGGGCATGTGAAGCGTCTGGGGTAAACCATGGAAAGCTGTGTAGGTATGTATATTTGCGTGTGTGGACGTATGTATATACATGTGTATGGGGGTGGGTTGGGCCATTTCTTTCGTCTGTTTCCTTGCGCTACCTCGCAAACGCGGGAGACAGCGACAAAGAAAAAAAAAAAAAAAAAAAAAAAAATATATATATATATATATATATATATATATATATATATATATATATATATATATATATATATATATATATATATATATATATATATATATATTATACATTTACATAATCGGTGTTTCCCGCGTCAGCGAGGAAGCGGCAGGGAAAAGACGAAGAATGGCCCATCCACTCGTATACACACACACACACACACACACATATGTATATATATATATATATATATAAAAGCCCACATACGCACATATATATACATATACATATCTACATATACATACACATACGCAGACATTACATACATACATATGTACATATTCATACTTGCTTGCCTTCATCCATTCCTGTCGCTACCCTGCCCCACAGTAAAACAGAATCGATATCCCCTGCTTCAGCAAGGCAGCGCCAGCAATACAGACAAAAAGGTCACATTCGTTCACGCTCAGTCTCCACCTGTCATGTGTCATGCACTGAAACCACAGCTCCCTATTCAAATCCAGGCCCCACAGACTTTTCCATGGATTACCTCAGACGCTTCACATGCCCTGGTTCAGTCCATTGATAGCACGTCATACATATATATACCTTATAAGTATATAATCGATTATTTTACTCCATAGTGAACAGCTTACCTCATCCCTGTCAATCTCATTTCAAAGAATTTTCTTTTGTAACATTTAAGATTAAACCACAGTCCTCTGAAATTGATAATATAATCAAGATCAATGATAAAGTATCAACGGTAACTACAGATGTGATAAACGGCGTTGAATCGTACACAACGCGTCACAAAATGTGAACATATGAAGGCGAAGATGACACGGATTCTAATACGTGCCAATTCATCTATACTAACAGAATATATATTATACTTTATTGCGATGATTAGTATGATTACTGGATCAGCATAACGAATACCCTACAAAAATCATTATAACTACTCATTATAACTAGTCATTGTAACTAGTCACTCTCCTACGCTGGGCTGTCATTATGTAGTTTCCCATCGTTGTATGATACTGAATCTTATCTTATATGGAATATTGATAGATCTAATATGAACAAACGTGTCATATAAGCCTTATGAGAAATGGATATTCAGGTAAAGCTTATTATTAGCTTATTTGTGAACGTGATATTAACGATATGACAGTGGATAGTATATATATATATATATATATATATATATATATATATATATATATATATATATATATATATATAGTGTTGTCAGATTTAACCTGCGTGGGGTAACACCAAGAACGACAAATCGCCTTCGACGACATGTTTCATGGTCAAGAAACGCAACAGACTCCAATCGTATAGATTTTCTAACTCCAAAGGAGTCAATAACTTCTCTGCCACTTACTGTAGCGCAGCTTGAAAGAGCAGGAGCCCCATAAAAGGAATAACGTGTTATATAGTTAACTTAATTATGTAAATATGGACCTCGTCCACTGGCGATAGGTGTATGGACGTCGACACAGAGCCTCGGGCCACCAGTAGCAATAGTATATGATACATGGAAAGTCTTCATCAAGTGTCCTCCTAGCCAGAAGAAGCACACTTCTCCCCCTGCTCTCGCGTGGAGCGTCCTGAGCGGTGTGTGTGTGTGTGTGTGTGTCCCACCAGTAAGGAGGGAGTCCTGGTGCAGGAGGGAGGGTATGGTGTATGTCCTTAAGGCATCAGTTGTTCGCTCTCTCACGGCCGAACCGTACATCCTGCCAGGCCTCATATTTTGGGTGTGGGTACTTAAGAAACTGAACAGCCTTTCCCTGTTAATGTTTGCAGTGTTGCCTTGACGCAGTAGAAACCCCTGGAGAAGATGTTCTTGAAGTTATATATCAATAATGATAATAATGATGACTAATGATAACAGTGATAATGATAACAATGACGACAATGATAATAATAATGATAATGATAATAATTATGATGATAACTAATAATGATAATGATAATAGTAATGATAATAATAATGATAATAATAATAATAATAATGATTATTATTATTATTATTATTATTATTATTATTATTATTATTATCATTATTATTATACCTGCGATTGCTATAATATACCTTTGCATCTCGAGTCTATCCTCTTATCTTGTGTGGTTTTATGTTACATCGGAACAAGGAAACTCTAACTTTGAACTTCAGGGACGTATCATATTTCTTTTGCAAGTTCATTTGGAAACAGATCTGGGATGTTATGTTTTCTCTTCTGAAGCAGTGACCCATATATCCGCCAAGGCAGACTGACCAGATTTTGATTTTATTTGACTGAGCTCCGTGCTTTATTATAACGAAAACGTGTCGTAGAATTCGATGTGTAGCTTCACTTGATATGTGTGTGTGTGTGTGTGTGTGTGTGTGTGTGTGTGTGTGTGTCATTCCACCCTCAAACTATTTAGGAAAATATTTCGAAAATGATACGTAATAAAGCAGTTTATTTCTTTCTTTATTACTATTACAAGTAACTTCAAGAATAAAGTAGATATATCTCTTTGGAATATAACTTCTTTACTTCACCATACCGGCAGACGAAGCTGTGTCCCTGAATAACTTACGGACTTTTTGAATAATAACTTTTGTCACTTTCAAACAAGATTATTTTTTTCACCATTCTTTTTTTTTTTTGATGGTTTGGATAGAGGAGAGGAAGAAGAGGTGGGACAGGGTAAGGGATAGCTTGAAATGGAAGAGAAGATTGAGGTGTGTACAGATGTCTGGTGTAAGTTTTGTGCTGTATGTGGATGATTCACTGGAGGCGTGTTTTGGGTTCCTCATTTATATACCCCTAGCAGACTAGGGGTATATATATGCTTTAATGCTGTATCTGTGGGGATGTGTATGTATTAGTGTTGTGTCTTTGGAGGTGTGTATGAATCATTGCTGCATCTTTGGGCATGTGTATGTATTATTGCTGTGTCTTTGGGCATGTGCATGTATTATTCCTGTGTCTTTGAGCATGTGTATGTATTATTGCTGTGTCTGTGGGCATGTCTATGTATTATTGCTGTGTCTTTGAGCATGTGTATGTATTATTGCTGCATCTTTGAG
>NC_092233.1:18073923-18076423 GCF_036320965.1 Panulirus ornatus | reverse complement strand
TGATGCTAGTGGTGGTGATGCTAGTGGTGGTGATGCTAGTGGTGGTGATGCTAGTGGTGGTGATGCTAGTGGTGGTGATGCTAGTGGTGATGCTAGTGGTGGTGATGCTAGTGTTGGTGATGCTAGTGGTGGTGATGCTAGTGGTGGTGATGCTAGTGGTGGTGATGCTAGTGGTGATGCTAGTGTTGGTGATGCTAGTGGTGGTGATGCTAGTGGTGGTGATGCTAGTGGTGGTGATGCTAGTGGTGGTGATGCTAGTGGTGGTGATGCTAGTGGTGGTGATGCTAGTGGTGGTGATGCTAGTGGTGGTGATGCTAGTGGTGGTGATGCTAGTGGTGGTGATGCTAGTGTTGGTGATGCTAGTGGTGGTGGTAGTGGTGGTGATGCTAGTGGTGGTGGTAGTGGTGGTGATGCTAGTGGTGGTGATGCTAGTGGTGGTGGTAGTGGTGGTGATGCTAGTGGTGGTGGTAGTGGTGGTGATGCTAGTGGTGGTGATGCTAGTGGTGGTGGTAGTGGTGGTGATGCTAGTGGTGGTGGTAGTGGTGGTGATGCTAGTGGTGGTGGTAGTGGTGGTGATGCTAGTGGTGGTGATGCTAGTGGTGGTGGTAGTGGTGGTGATGCTAGTGGTGGTGATGCTAGTGGTGGTGGTAGTGGTGGTGATGCTAGTGGTGGTGATGCTAGTGGTGGTGGTAGTGGTGGTGATGCTAGTGGTGATGCTAGTGGTGGTGATGCTAGTGGTGGTGGTAGTGGTGGTGATGCTAGTGGTGGTGATGCTAGTGGTGGTGATGCTAGTGGTGGTGGTAGTGGTGGTGATGCTAGTGGTGGTGGTAGTGGTGGTGATGCTAGTGGTGGTGATGCTAGTGGTGGTGATGCTAGTGGTGGTGGTAGTGGTGGTGATGCTAGTGGTGGTGGTAGTGGTGGTGATGCTAGTGGTGATGCTAGTGGTGGTGATGCTAGTGGTGGTGATGCTAGTGTTGGTGATGCTAGTGGTGGTGATGCTAGTGTTGGTGATGCTAGTGGTGATGCTAGTGGTGGTGATGCTAGTGGTGGTGATGCTAGTGTTGGTGATGCTAGTGGTGGTGATGCTAGTGTTGGTGATGCTAGTGGTGGTGATGCTAGTGGTGGTGATGCTAGTGGTGGTGATGCTAGTGGTGGTGGTAGTGGTGGTGATGCTAGTGGTGGTGATGCTAGTGGTGGTGATGCTAGTGGTGGTGATGCTAGTGGTGGTGATGCTAGTGGTGGTGATGCTAGTGGTGGTGATGCTAGTGGTGGTGGTAGTGGTGGTGATGCTAGTGGTGGTGATGCTAGTGGTGGTGATGCTAGTGGTGGTGATGCTAGTGGTGGTGATGCTAGTGGTGGTGATGCTAGTGGTGGTGATGCTAGTGGTGGTGATGCTAGTGGTGGTGGTAGTGGTGGTGATGCTAGTGGTGGTGGTAGTGGTGGTGATGCTAGTGGTGGTGATGCTAGTGGTGGTGATGCTAGTGGTGATGCTAGTGGTGGTGATGCTAGTGTTGGTGATGCTAGTGGTGGTGGTAGTGGTGGTGATGCTAGTGTTGGTGATGCTAGTGGTGGTGGTAGTGGTGGTGATGCTAGTGGTGGTGATGCTAGTGGTGGTGGTAGTGGTGGTGATGCTAGTGGTGGTGATGCTAGTGGTGGTGATGCTAGTGGTGGTGATGCTAGTGGTGATGCTAGTGGTGGTGATGCTAGTGTTGGTGATGCTAGTGGTGGTGGTAGTGGTGGTGATGCTAGTGGTGGTGATGCTAGTGGTGGTGCTAGTGGTGGTGATGCTAGTGTTATTTTGGCGATGAAAGATGTAAAAGGAAGGAGAGGTGGAAGTTAGTGGTGGAGGGGATAGTGGTTGTGTGGGGGGAAGTGTTTGATAGGGGTACAAAGGTTGAGAGAAAGAGAGAGAGAGAGAGAGAGAGAGAGAGAGAGAGAGAGAGAGAGAGAGAGAGAGAGAGAGAGACGTGGATAGTGGCAGAAGGTCTTTGTGGCGAAAAGTAGGGACTACTAACCCTCTGACCCCAGACCTCCTCTACCCACTGACCCAAGACAATCACCTCGAAACTCCAGACTCCCATCCTCTAGCCCTAGACGCCCCCGCCTCACTATCTTAACCCCAGACTCAGGGGTCGCTCTGGATGCCAAGCCTGCAATCTGACGACCTCATCACCAACAGCATCATCTTGTGGAAGCAGTCGGCCTGGCCAGTTGTGTGTGATGACCATCGCCTTCATCCCCTCCAGTCACTGTTATCCCAGAGGAAGACCGACCAACCTTGTTATGAGAAGTGATCCACTTTGTGCTACCAAAACATCTCGCATCCAACTGTCTTGCCTCACATAGTCATCGCCAGCGGCACGTCTCATAGGTCCTTCCTCACCACTGAAGGATCTCAGTTTGATTCTTAAAGATCAGGACGTGATTATTCCCCCGTCTCATATGTACAGCGTAAGGTGAGGAACTTCTGAGAGAAAGGTCGGGAGCTTGACCCTCCAGT